>NW_027010579.1:0-17500 GCF_036934945.1 Oncorhynchus masou masou | reverse complement strand
AGTAGAGTACACACTACCCCCTACCTCACACTCTACCTCACACTCTACCTCACACCCTACCTCACATACCTGTAAGTAGAGTACACACTACCCCCTACCTCACACTCTACCTCACACCCTACCTCACATACCTGTAAGTAGAGTACACACACACCCTACCTCACCCCCTACCTCACATACCTGTAAGTAGAGTACACACTACACCCTACCTCACACCCTACCTCACATACCTGTAAGTAGAGTACACACTACACTCTACCTCACACTCTACCTCACATACCTGTAAGTAGAGTACACACTACACACTACACCCTACCTCACCCCCTACCTCACATACCTGTAAGTAGAGTACACACTACACCCTACCTCACACCCTACCTCACATACCTGTAAGTAGAGTACACACTACACCCTGCCTCACACCCTACCTCACATACCTGTAAGTAGAGTACACACTACACCCTACCTCATACCCTACCTCACACCCTACCTCACATACCTGTAAGTAGAGTACACACTACTCTACCTCACATACCTGTAAGTAGAGTACACACTACACCCTACCTCCACACCCTACCTCACACCCTACCTCACATACCTGTAAGTAGAGTACACACTACACCTACCTCCATACCTGTAAGTAGAGCCACACTACACCCCTACCTCCACCCTACCTCACATACCTGTAAGTGGAGTACACACTATACCCTACCTCACACTTACCTCATACCCTACCTCACATACCTGTAAGTAGAGTACACACTATACCCTACCTCATACCCTACCTCACACCCTACCTCATACCCTACCTCACATACCTGTAAGTAGAGTACACACTATACCCTACCACACTGCCTACCATACCCTACCTCACATACCTGTAAGTAGAGTACACATATACCTCGTGCCCTACCTCACATACCTGTAAGAGAGTACACACTACACCCCTACCTCACACCCTACCTCACACCCTACCTCACATACCTGTAATTAGAGTACACACTACACCCTACCCCACTCACACACTACCTCACACCCTACCTCATACCCTACCTCACATACCTGTAAGTAGAGTACACACTACACCCTACCTCACACCCTACCTCACACCCTACCTCACATACCTGTAAAGTAGTATACACACTACACCCTACCACACCCTACCTCACATACCTGTAAGTAGTATACACACTACCTCACACTACCTCACATACCTGTAAGTGGTATACACACTACCTCACACCCTACCTCACATACCTGTAAGTAGTATACACACTACACCCTACACTCACACCCTACCCCCACATACCTGTAGGTATACACACTACACCTACCTCACACCCTACCTCACATACCTGTAAGTAGTATACACACTACACCCTACCTCACACCCTACCTCACATTACTTTATACCCTAACTCATACCCCTCTGGTAGATGTTCTGTGGTCCTGGTAGATGTTTTGTGGTCCTGGTAGATGTTTGTGGTCCTGGTAGATGTTCTGGTCCTGGTAGATGTTCTGTGGTCCTTAACGGTAGTCCCTGTGAATGATGTTGATCTGGTAGATGTTCTGTGGTCCTTAACACTAGACCCTGTGAATGATGTTGATCTGATAGATGTTCCTTGGTCCTTAACACTAGACCCTGTGAATGATGTTGATCTAGTAGATGTTCTGTGGTCCTGGTAGATGTTCTGGTGGTCCTTAACACTAGACCCTGTGAATGATGTTGATCTGGTAGATGTTCTGTGGTCCTGGTAGATGTTCTGTGGTCCTGGTAGATGTTCTGTGGTTCTTAGCAGTTAGACCCTGTGAATGATGTTGATCTGATAGATGTTCCTTGGTCCTTAACACTAGACTCTGTGAATGATGTTGATCTGGTAGATGTTCTGTGGTCCTGGTAGATGTTCTGTGGTCCTGGTAGATGTTCTGTGGTCCTGGTAGATGTTCTGTGGTCCTTAACGGTAGACCCTGTGAATGATGTTGATCTGGTAGATGTTCTGTGGTCCTGGTAGATGTTCTGTGGTCCTGGTAGATGTTCTGTGGTCCTTAACGGTGGACTCTGTGAATGATGTTGATCTGATAGATGTTCTGTGGTCCTGGTAGATGTTCTGTGGTCCTGGTAGATGTTCTGTGGTCCTTAACACTAGACCCTGTGAATGATGTTGATCTGGTAGATGTTCTGTGGTCTGGTAGATGTTCTTGGTGGTCCTGGTAGATGTTCTGTGGTCCTGGTAGATGTTCTGTGGTCCTTAACGGTAGACTCTGTGAATGATGTTGATCTGGTAGATGTTCTGTGGTCCTGGTAGATGTTCTGTGGTCCTTAACGGTAGACCCTGTGAATGATGTTGATCTGGTAGATGTTCTGTGGTCCTGGTAGATGTTCTGTGGTCTGGTAGATGTTCTGTGGTCCTGGTAGATGTTCTGTGGTCCTGGTAGATGTTCTGTGGTCCTAGTAGATGTTCTGTGGTCCTATTGATGTTCTGTGGTCCTTAATCGTAGACTCTGTGAATGATGTTGATCTGGTAGATGTTCTGTGGTCCTGGTAGATGTTCTGTGGTCCTGGTAGATGTTCTGTGGTCCTTAACACTAGACCCTGTGAATGATGTTGATCTGGTAGATGTTCTGTCCCTGGTAGATGTTCTGTGGTCCTGGTAGATGTTCTGTGGTCCTGGTAGATGTTCTGTGGTCCTTAACGGTAGACTCTGTGAATGATGTTGATCTGGTAGATGTTCTGTGTCTAGCGTGCGTACTGTGTACAAAGGATGTCACGTTGGAGCCGGAGAGGTTTGCTCTTGACCTCATCAGTCGACTGGAGGCAGTTCTGAGAGAGAGAGAAGCACAGGAGAGACTGGAGGAGAGACTGAAGAGGGTCAGACGGGTACGTACTGGGAGGGGTGTGAGACGCGTGCCTGGTTTGGATGTGAGTGTGTGTGACGTATCTGTGACGTGTGTGTGTGTGACGTATCTGTGACGCGTGCAAGGGTTTGGATGTGTGTGTGTGTGTCATCTGTGACGTGCGTTGTTTGGATGTGTGTGTGTGACGTGATCTGTGACGTGTGCGTTGTTTGGATGTGTGTGTGTGTGAGCGTATCTGTGACGCGATGCGTGGTTTGATGTGTGTGTGTGACGTATCTGTGACGTGTGCGTTGTTTGGATGTGTGTGTGTGTGACGTATCTGTGACGTGTGCGTGGTTTGGATAAGGAGTGTGTGTGTGTGTGACGTGTGCGTGGTTTGGATGTGAGTGTGTGTCATCTGTGACGTGTGCGTGGTTTGGATATGAGTGTGTGTGTGTGACGTGTCGTGGTTTGGATGTGAGTGTGTGTGACGTATCTGTGACGTGTCGTTGTTTGGATGTGTGTGTGTGTAGCGTATCTGTGACGCGTGCGTGGTTTGGTGTGTGTGTGTGTGACGTATCTGTGACGTGTGCGTTGTTTGGATGTGTGTGTGTGTGATCGTATCTGTGACGTGTGCGTGGTTTGGATATGAGTGTGTGTGTGTGACGTGTGCGTGGTTTGGATGTGAGTGTGTCATCTGTGACGTGTGCGTGGTTTTGGATATGAGTGTGTGTGTGTGTGTGGGTGCGTGGTTTGGATGTGAGTGTGTGTCATCTGTGACGTGTGTGCGTGGTTTGGATATGAGTGTGTGTGTGTGACGTGGTGCGTGGTTTGGATGTGTGTGTGTCATCTGTGGCCGTGTGCGTGGTTTGGATATGAGTGTGTGTGTGTGTGACGTGTCGTGGTTTGGATATGAGTGTGTGTGTGTGTGTGTGAGACGTGTGCGTGGTTTGGATGTGTGTGTGTGTGTGTGTCATCTGTGACGTGTGCGTGGTTTGGATATGAGTGTGTGTGTGTGTGTGTGACGTGTGCGTGGTTTGATGTGTGTGTGTGTCATCTGTGACATGTGCGTGGTTTGGATATGAGGTGTGTGTGTTGACGTGCGTGGTTTGGATATGAGTGTGTGTGTGTGTGTGTGAGACGCGTGCGTGGTTTGGATGTGTGTATGTGTCATCTGTGACGTGTGCGTGGTTTGGATATGAGTGTGTGTGTGAGACGTGTGCGTGGTTTGGATGTGTGTGTGTGTCATCTATGTGACGTGTGCGTGGTTTGGATGTGTGTGTGTCATCTGTGACGTGTGCGTGGTTTGGATATGAGTGTGTGTGTGTGTGTGACGCGTCGTGGTTTGGATGTGTGTGTGTGTCATCTGTGACGTGTGCGTGGTTTGGATATGAGTGTGTGTGTGTGTGTGTGTGAGACGCGTCGTGGTTTGGATGTGTGTATGTGTCATCTGTGACATTAATGCGTGGTTTGGATATGAGTGTGTGTGTGTGTGTGTGTGTGTGTGTGAGACGTGTGCGTGGTTTGGATGTGAGTGTGTGTGTGTGACGTGTGCGTGGTTTGGATGTGTGTGTGTGTCATCTGTGACGTGTGCGTGGTTTGGATATGAGTGTGTGTGTGTGTGTGTGAGACGTGTGCGTGGTTTGGATGTGTGTGTGTGTGTGTGTGACATCTGTGACGTGTGCGTGGTTTGGGTGTGTGTGTGAGACGTGTGCGTGGTTTGGGTGTGTGTGTGTGTGTGTGACATCTGTGGCCTGTGCATGGTTTGATGTGTGTGTGTGTGACGTATCTGTGACGTTTGCGTGGTTTGGATATGAGTGTGTGTGTGTGTGTGAGACGTGTGCGTGGTTTGGGTGTGTGTGTGTGTGTGTGTGTGTGTGTGTGTGTGTGTGTGTGACGTGTCTGTAGACGTGTGCGTGGTTTGGATGTGAGTGTGTGTGTGTGTGTGTGTGTGACGTGTGCGTGGTTTGGGTGTGTGTGACATCTGGCCTGTGCGTGGTTTGGATGTGTGTGTGTGTGACGTATCTGTGACGTGTGCGTGGTTTGGATGTGAGTGTGTGTGTGTGTGCGTGGTTTGGATGTGTGTGTGTGTGTGTGTGTGTGTGTGCGTGGTTTTGGATGGTAATCATCACACACACACTAACCTGCTTCTCCTCTAGCCCCGCCCCTTCTTTCCTCTCCTGCTCTGTGATAGGAGGAGGAGGGTGGACGACGCCCGACGTCTCCATGGTAAACTCCCTCCCCCTACGGCAACAAGCCCCTCCCCCTCCACCTCGTCCCTCTATCCCCACTACGGGTCCCGTTATTCAGAGACCTCGTACAACGGCGTTCTGGCGCTACAGGACGCGCACGAGGAGAACCCGGAGGCCATCTTGGACGAACACGTGCAGAGAGTGATGGAGACGCCGGGTGTCAGTCACCAGGCACCGGGAGACACTCGCCCAAGTCCCGCTCCCCCGACGGAGGGTGTGCCCTCCACCTCACTCTGGGAGAACCCAGTGGCCTCCAGGGGTGAAAGGTCACAAGCCAGGAGCCAAGGGAGGGGACCCAACGGGGATGGGAGCAGGTATGTTGTTGTTGTCTTTATTTATCCAGGTTGGTCTCCATGATAAACATCTTCTAGTCTTGTTGTTGTCTTTATTTATCCAGGTTAGACTCAATGATAAACATCTTCTAGTGTTGATGTTGTCTTTATTTATCCAGGTTAGTCTCAATGATAAACATCTAGTGTTGATGTTGTCTTTATTTATCCAGGTTAGACTCCATGATAAACATCTTCTAGTCTTGTTGTTGTCTTTATTTATCCAGGTTAGACTCAATGATAAACATCTTCTAGTGTTGATGTCGTCTTTATTTAACCAGGTTGGTCTCAATGATAAACATCTTCTAGTGTTGTTGTCTTTATTTATCCAGGTTAGTCTCAATGATAAACATCTTCTAGTGTTGTTGTCTTTATTTAACCAGGTTGGTCTCAATGATAAACATCTTCTAGTGTTGATGTCGTCTTTATTTATCCAGGTTAGACTCAATGATAAACATCTTCTAGTGTTGATGTCGTCTTTATTTATCCAGGTTAGACTCAATTAGGGCAAACCCCATTTAGTCGACTGGTCGATAGGTTGTTGGTCGACCAAGATATTTTTTTTAGTCGAGCAGTGACAAATATATATATATAAAAAATAAAATGTATGGCACACAAGACACCTGTCTGATTCACACCCGTCTGATTCACACCCGTCTGATTCACACCCGTCTGATTCACACCCGTCTGATTCACACCCGTCTGATTCACACCCGTCTGATTCACACCCGTCTGACTCACACCGTCTGATTCACACCCGTCTGATTCACACCCGTCTGATTCACACCCGTCTGATTCACACCCGTCTGATTCACACCCGTCTGATTCACACCCGTCTGATTCACACCCGTCTGATTCACACCCGTCTGATTCACACCCGTCTGATTCACACCCGTCTGATTCACACCCGTCTGATTCACACCCGTCTGATTCACACCCGTCTGACTCACACCGTCTGACTCACACCGTCTGACTCACACCCGTCTGACTCACACCCGTCTGATTCACACCCGTCTGATTCACACCCGTCTGATTCACACCCGTCTGATTCACACCCGTCTGATTCACACCCGTCTGATTCACACCCGTCTGATTCACACCCGTCTGATTCACACCCGTCTGATTCACACCCGTCTGATTCACACCCGTCTGATTCACACCCGTCTGACTCACACCCGTCTGACTCACACCCGTCTGACTCACACCCGTCTGACTCACACCCGTCTGATTCACACCCGTCTGATTCACACCCGTCTGATTCACACCCGTCTGATTCACACCCGTCTGATTCACACCCGTCGGATTCACACCCGTCGGATTCACACCGTCGGATTCACACCCGTCGGATTCACACCCGTCGGATTCACACCCGTCGGATTCACACCCGTCTGATTCACACCCGTCTGATTCACACCCGTCTGATTCACACCCGTCTGATTCACACCCGTCTGATTCACACCCGTCTGATTCACACCCGTCTGATTCACACCCGTCTGATTCACACCCGTCTGATTCACACCCGTCTGATTCACACCCGTCTGATTCACACCCGTCTGATTCACACCCGTCTGATTCACACCCGTCTGAGTGGACTGAAGAGGACTGGCCACCCCTCATAGCCTGGTTCCTCTCTAGGTTTCTTCCTAGGTTCTGGCCTTTCTAGGGAGTTTTGCCTAGCCACCGTGCTTCTACATTGCTGTATGGGGTTTTAGGCTGGGATTCTGTACAGCACTTTGAGTTATCAGCTGATGTAAGAAGGGCTTCATGAATAAATTTGATTGATTGACTAGTCCATTGCGGAGGCCCGTCTGGGTGGACTAGTCCATTGCGGAGGCCCGTCTGGGTGGACTAGTCCATTGCGGAGGCCCGTCTGGGTGGACTAGTCCATTGCGGAGGCCCGTCTGGGTGGACTAGTCCATTGCGGAGGCCCGTCTGGGTGGACTAGTCCATTGCGGAGGCCCGTCTGGGTGGACTAGTCCATTGCGGAGGCCCGTCTGGGTGGACTAGTCCATTGCGGAGGCCCGTCTGGGTGGACTAGTCCATTGCGGAGGCCCGTCTGGGTGGACTAGTCCATTGCGGAGGCCCGTCTGGGTGGACTAGTCCATTGCGGAGGCCCGTCTGGGTGGACTAGTCCATTGCGGAGGCCCGTCTGGGTGGACTAGTCCATTGCGGAGGCCCGTCTGGGTGGACTAGTCCATTGCGGAGGCCCGTCTGGGTGGACTAGTCCATTGCGGAGGCCCGTCTGGGTGGACTAGTCCATTGCGGAGGCCCGTCTGGGTGGACTAGTCCATTGCGGAGGCCCGTCTGGGTGGACTAGTCCATTGCGGAGGCCCGTCTGGGTGGACTAGTCCATTGCGGAGGCCCGTCTGGGTGGACTAGTCCATTGCGGAGGCCCGTCTGGGTGGACTAGTCCATTGCGGAGGCCCGTCTGGGTGGACTAGTCCATTGCGGAGGCCCGTCTGGGTGGACTAGTCCATTGCGGAGGCCCGTCTGGGTGGACTAGTCCATTGCGGAGGCCCGTCTGGGTGGACTAGTCCATTGCGGAGGCCCGTCTGGGTGGACTAGTCCATTGCGGAGGCCCGTCTGGGTGGACTAGTCCATTGCGGAGGCCCGTCTGGGTGGACTAGACCATTGCGGAGGCCCGTCTGGGTGGACTAGACCAATGAGGAGGCCCGTCTGGGTGGACTAGACCAATGAGGAGGCCCGTCTGGGTGGACTAGACCAATGAGGAGGCCCGTCTGGGTGGACTAGTCCATTGCGGAGGCCCGTCTGGGTGGACTAGTCCATTGCGGAGGCCCGTCTGGGTGGACTAGTCCATTGCGGAGGCCCGTCTGGGTGGACTAGTCCATTGAGGAGGCCCGTCTGGGTGGACTAGTCCATTGAGGAGGCCCGTCTGGGTGGACTAGTCCATTGGAGGAGGCCCGTCTGGGTGGACTAGTCCATTGGAGGAGGCCCGTCTGGGTGGACTAGTCCATTGGCGGAGGCCCGTCTGGGTGGACTAGTCCATTGGCGGAGGCCACGTCTGGGTGGACTAGACCAATGAGGAGGCCCGTCTGGGTGGACTAGTCCATTGGCGGAGGCCCGTCTGGGTGGACTAGTCCATTGGCGGAGGCCCGTCTGGGTGGACTAGTCCATTGAGGAGGCCCGTCTGGGTGGACTAGTCCATTGAGGAGGCCCGTCTGGGTGGACTAGTCCATTGAGGAGGCCCGTCTGGGTGGACTAGTCCATTGAGGAGGCCCGTCTGGGTGGACTAGTCCATTGAGGAGGCCCGTCTGGGTGGACTATTATAGGCTACCTGGCCTGATTACACATAGTAGTAATCCTATAGGCTACCTGGCCTGATTAGTAGTAGTCCTATAGGCTACCTGGCCTGATTAGTAGTAGTCCTATAGACTACCTGGCCTGATTAGTAGTAGTCCTATAGGCTACCTGGCCTGATTACACATAGTAGTAGTCCTATAGATTACCTGGCCTGATTAGTAGTAGTCCTATAGGCTACCTGGCCTGATTACACATAGTAGTAATCCTATAGGCTACCTGGCCTGATTAGTAGTAGTCCTATAGACTACCTGGCCTGATTAGTAGTAGTCCTATAGACTACCTGGCCTGATTACACATAGTAGTAATCCTATAGGCTACCTGGCCTGATTAGTAGTAGTCCTATAGGCTACCTGGCCTGATTAGTAGCAGTCCTATAGACTACCTGGCCTGATTAGTAGTAGTCCTATAGGCTACCTGGCCTGATTAGTAGTAGTCCTATAGGCTACCTGGCCTGATTAGTAGTAGTCCTATAGGCTACCTGGCCTGATTAGTAGTAGTCCTATAGGCTACCTGGCCTGATTAGTAGTAATCCTATAGGCTACCTGGCCTGATTAGTAGTAGTCCTATAGGCTACCTGGCCTGATTAGTAGTAATCCTATAGGCTACCTGGCCTGATTAGTAGTAGTCCTATAGGCTACCTGGCCTGATTAGTAGTAGTCCTATAGACTACCTGGTCTGATTACACATAGTAGTAGTCCTATAGGCTACCTGGCCTGATTACACATAGTAGTAGTCCTATAGACTACCTGGCCTGATTAGTAGTAGTCCTATAGGCTACCTGGCCTGATTAGTAGTAGTCCTATAGGCTACCTGGCCCGATTAGTAGTAGTCCTATAGGCTACCTGGCCCGATTAGTAGTAGTCCTATAGGCTACCTGGCCCGATTAGTAGTAGTCCTATAGGCTACCTGGCCCGATTAGTAGTAGTCCTATAGGCTACCTGGCCCGATTAGTAGTAGTCCTATAGGCTACCTGGCCCGATTAGTAGTAGTCCTATAGGCTACCTGGCCCGATTAGTAGTAGTCCTATAGGCTACCTGGCCCGATTAGTAGTAGTCCTATAGGCTACCTGGCCCGATTAGTAGTAGTCCTATAGGCTACCTGGGCCCGATTAGTAGTAGTCCTATAGGCTACCTGGCCCGATTAGTAGTAGTCCTATGAGGCTACCTGGCCCGATTAGTAGTAGTCCTATAGGCTACCTGGCCCGATTAGTAGTAGTCCTATAGGCTACCTGGCCCGATTAGTAGTAGTCCTATAGGCTACCTGGCCTGATTAGTAGTAGTCCTATAGGCTACCTGGCCTGATTAGTAGTAGTCCTATAGACTACCTGGCCTGATTAGTAGTAGTCCTATAGGCTACCTGGCCTGATTAGTAGTAGTCCTATAGGCTACCTGGCCTGATTAGTAGTAGTCCTATAGGCTACCTGGCCTGATTACACATAGTAGTAGTCCTATAGACTACCTGGCCTGATTAGTAGTAGTCCTATAGACTACCTGGCCTGATTAGTAGTAGTCCTATAGGCTACCTGGCCTGATTAGTAGTAGTCCTATAGGCTACCTGGCCTGATTAGTAGTAGTCCTATAGACTACCTGGCCTGATTAGTAGTAGTCCTATAGACTACCTGGCCTGATTAGTAGTAGTCCTATAGGCTACCTGGCCTGATTAGTAGTAGTCCTATAGACTACCTGGCCTGATTAGTAGTAGTCCTATAGGCTACCTGGCCTGATTAGTAGTAGTCCTATAGACTACCTGGCCTGATTAGTAGTAGTCCTATAGACTACCTGGCCTGATTAGTAGTAGTCCTATAGGCTACCTGGCCTGATTACACATAGTAGTAGTCCTATAGGCTACCTGGCCTGATTAGTAGTAGTCCTATAGGCTACCTGGCCTGAGGTAGCCTAGTGGTTAGAGTGTAGGGGCGGCAGGTAGCCTAGTGGTGAGAGTGTAGGGGCGGCAGGTAGCCTAGTGGTGAGAGTGTAGGGGCGGCAGGTAGCCTAGTGGTTAGAGTGTAGGGGCGGCAGGTAGCCTAGTGGTGAGAGTGTAGGGGCGGCAGGTAGCCTAGTGGTTAGAGTGTAGGGGCGGCAGGTAGCCTAGTGGTGCGAGTGTAGGGGCGGCAAGTAGCCTAGTGGTTAGAGTGTAGGGGCGGCAAGTAGCCTAGTGGTTAGAGTGTAGGGGCGGCAGGGTAGCCTAGTGGTTAGAGTGTAGGGGCGGCAGGTAGCATAGTGGTTAGAGTGTAGAGGCGGCAGGTAGCCTAGTGGTTAGAGTGTAGAGGTGGCAGGGTAGCCTAGTGGTTAGAGTGTAGGGTAGCCTAGTGGTTAGAGTGTAGAGGCTGCAGGTAGCCTAGTGGTTAGAGTGTAGGGTAGCCTAGTGGTTAGAGTGTAGCGGCGGCAGGTAGCCTAGTGGTTAGAGTGTAGGGGTGGCAGGGTAGCCTAGTGGTTAGAGTGTAGGGGCGGCAGGTAGCCTAGTGGTTAGAGTGTAGATTCTGCAGGTAGCCTAGTGGTTAGAGTGTAGGGTAGCCTAGTGGTTAGAGTGTAGAGGCTGCAGGTAGCCTAGTGGTTAGAGTGTAGGGGCGGCAGGGTAGCCTAGTGGTTAGAGTGTAGGGGGCGGCAGGTAGCCAAGTGGTTAGAGCGTTGGACTAGTAACCGGTAGGTTGCAAGTTCAAATCCCCGAGCTGACAAGGTACAAATCTGTCGTTCTGCCCGTGAACAGGCAGTTAACCCACTGTTCCTAGACCAGTTAACCCACTGTTCCTAGACCAGTTAACCCACTATTCTTAGACCAGTTAACCCACTGTTCTTAGACCAGTTAACTCCACATGGAGAAGGTTGGTAGGATGACTTGGCACTCCACATGGAGAAGGTTGGTAGGATAACTTGGCACTCCACATGGAGAAGGTTGGTAGGATGACTTGGCACTCCACATGGAGAAGGTTGGTAGGATGACTTGGCACTCCACATGGAGAAGGTTGGTAGGATGACTTGGCACTCCACATGGAGAAGGTTGGTAGGATGACTTGGCACTCCACATGGAGAAGGTTGGTAGGATGACTTGGCACTCCACATGGAGAAGGTTGGTAGGATGACTTGGCACTCCACATGGAGAAGGTTGGTAGGATGACTTGGCACTCCACATGGAGAAGGTTGGTAGGATGACTTGGCACTCCACATGGAGAAGGTTGGTAGGATAACTTGGCACTCCACATGGAGAAGGTTGGTAGGATAACTTGGCACTCCAACTCCACATGGAGTAGGTTGGTAGGATGACTTGGCACTCCACATGGTGAAGGTTGGTAGGATGACTTGGCACTCCACATGGAGAAGGTTGGTAGGATGACTTGGCACTCCACATGGAGAAGGTTGGTAGGATGACTTGGCACTCCACATGGAGAAGGTTGGTAGGATGACTTGGCACTCCACATGGTGAAGGTTGCCTACCGCTGGATCAGCCTGTTACCAGCAACTTCAGAATCATAATGGCTGAACCCGAGAAGACCTGCAGCGGGAGGGAACCGTTTTTTCCCCTTCTGGTTAGGCTATGATGATCTCTAGCTCCCTCTTTAGTCATTTTTGGCGTCTTCATTAAAAACATTTATCTCCGTGCTTAAAGCATCAGACAAGCTCAGTAGTTTACGTATGTATAGTGTTGACGTTGTATAATCAATGTGATGGAGTGTATTCAACCAACAGAGCATCAGAGTAGGAGTGCTGTCCATAGAGTCATATTCTTTATGATTTTAAAGGTCAATCTGATCCTAGATCAGCACTCCTACCCTGAGAGGCTTTATAAGTACAGGCCCAGGTACAGAGGTGAAATATACCAAAGACCAGTGCTAAACCAATCTCTTTTTGGATGTGTCCATAAAGGCTGTACCACTACCAGCATGGCTACCAGCATGGCTACCAGCATGGCTCCAAGCATGGCTACAAGCATGGCTACCAGCATGGCTACCAGCATGGCTACCAGCATGGTTCCAAGCATGGCTACCAGCATGGCTACCTGCATGGCTACCAGCATGGCTACAAGCATGGCTACCAGCATCTTTGTTGGGTTAAGAGGTAGAGTTCTAGTTATTTAACCTATATGTCTCTGTTCCCTCAGGTGTGTACCACCACAAGCATGGCTACCACTACCCTCCAGGGGGCACCAAGCCCAAAGAGCCCCAGATGGATGAGGTGGTGATGGGTGGAGGAGGAGGAGGCTCCAGGACCCAGGGGAGCGGCCTGTGGAATGGGGAGGCCCACCACTACTCTACCGGGAAGGGGCGCAACTACGCAGATGGGGCTGGGACCATAGACGCAATGGGCTATAGGTTAGTACCTGGGGGGTGTTTATGTGTTATCAGTGTTGTCGTACTTGAGGCTAGGACTCGGACTCAAGTCACGATTTTCATGACTAAAACAGTGCAGCCGCACTGATGTAGAACACTGTCCACTAGCTAGTCTTACTGATGTAGAACTCTGTCCACTAGCTAGTCTTACTGATGTAGAACACTGTCCACTAGCTAGTCTTACTGATGTAGAACTCTGTCCACTAGCTAGTCTTACTGATGTAGAACTCTGTCCACTAGCTAGTCTTACTAATGCAGAACACTGTCCACTAGCTAGTCTTACTGATGTAGAACACTGTCCACTAGCTAGTCTTACTGATGTAGTACGCTGTCCACTAGCTAGTCTTACTGATGTAGAACGCTGTCCACTAGCTAGTCTTACTAATGTAGAACGCTGTCAACTAGCTAGTCTTAATCATGTGGACCATTACCATTCTGACCTGTGTGTGTGTGTGTGTGTTCCCTGCACCCCAGCAGTAAGGGTAGCACCCTATCGAAGCGTGGCTCTAAGAAGGGGGCGGAGCCGACAGGTAAAGGTGATGAGGGGCGTGTCCAGGAGGCCCAGGTACCGCTGGAGGACCTGGAGAGAAACCACAAGATACTGCAGTGGATGATGGAGGGGGAGGCACTACGACACAAGAAGAACACTCACGGGTAACACACACATACACACACACACACACATACCCACACACACACCCACACACACACACACACACACACACACACACACCATAGGACGCACTCTCTCAGTCCCTCACTTACTCCAATGTTAACTAACCTCCTCTTTCTCTCTCCCCATTCCCCTCTTTCTCTTGCCTTCTCTTTTTCTCTCTCCCCCTCCCCCTCGGTTTCCTTCTCTCTCTCTCTCTCTCTCTCTCTCCCCTCTAGGAGTACCACAGGCTCCAGGAAGACCCAGGGAGTGTGGAGCTGTTGAGACCCAGCTCTGTGGAGCGTCCTGGGGCAGTGCACCCCTGGGTGAGCGCCCAGCTGCGGAACAACGTGCAGCCCTCCCACCCCTTCATCCAGGACCCCACCATGCCTCCCAATCCCGCACTCCAACCCCCTCACTCAGTTAGAGGAGGCCCGGAGGAGACTGGAGGAGGAGAGGAGGAGAGCCGCCCTGCTGCAGGCTAAACAGAGGTAAGAGGAGGAAGGGGTTGAGGTTGGAACGAGGGTTAGTGTTGATTAGGATCAGGGGGTTCGAGCAGGAGGCCTTTAAGTCTCTAAGCAGTGCTGTCTGTCTCCTCTCCTCCAGATAGAAGTCTCTAAGCAGTGCTGTCTGTCTCCTCTCCTCCAGACAGAAGTCTCTAAGCAGTGCTGTCTGTCTCCTCTCCTCCAGACAGAAGTCTCTAAGCAGTGCTGTCTGTCTCCTCTCCTCCAGACATAAGTCTCTAAGCAGTGCTGTCTGTCTCCTCTAGACAGAAGTCTCTAAGCAGTGCTGTCTGTCTCCTCTCCTCTAGACAGAAGTCTCTAAGCAGTAAGAAGCAGGGGTCACAGTGTGAGAACGTAACTGTGGCGTACTACTTCTGTGGCGAGCCAATCCCCTACCGCACCACGGCCAAGGTCGCGTGGTGACCCTGGGACAGTTCAAGGAGCTCCTCACCAAGAAGGGCTTCTACAGGTGAGAGGTTGTCGCCGTGGAGATTAAGCTCTGGAGACCATGGTGGTGTCCCACATGAGCGTCCTGTTCCCTACGTAGGGCACTACTTGTGACCAGAACCCTATGGGCCCTATGAAGGGAACAGGGGTGAATACCTGTGGACGATGAAGTTTTGTCTTCTAACCCTGTTCCCTACGTAGGGCACTACTTGTGTGTTTATTTACTGTGTGTGTGTGTTGATTCACTGTGTGTGTGTGTGTGTGTGTTGATTCACTGTGTGTGTGTGTTGACTCATTGTGTGTGTGTCTTCTAGGTTCTACTTTAAGAAGGTGAGTGATGAGTTTGACTGTGGCGTGGTGTTTGAAGAAGTCAAAGAGGACGACGCCGTCCTGCCCATCTACGAGGAGAAGATCATCGGTAAGGTGGAGAAGGTGGACTGAAACAGGAAGTGGAGCCGGGAGGAAGTAGGAGGTGGAGGAAGGAACAATGACGCAGAGAAAGACTGAACCGAACCGGATGAAGAGGAGGTGGAGAGAGTGGTTTTGGAAGAGGAGGGGGTGAAGAGGAGTTGGAGAGAGTGCTTTTGGAAGAGGAGGGGGGGTGAAGAGGAGTTGGAGAGAGTGCTTTTGGAAGAGGAGGGGGGGTGAAGAGGAGGTGGAGAGAGTGGTTTTGGAAGAGGAGGGGGGGGTGAAGAGGAGGTGGAGAGAGTGCTTTTGGAAGAGGAGGGGGGTGAAGAGGAGGTGGAGAGAGTGGTTCTGGAAGAGGAGGGGGGGTGAAGAGGAGGTGGAGAGAGTGGTTTTGGAAGAGGAGGGGGGTGAAGAGGAGGTGGAGAGAGTGCTTTTGGAAGAGGAGGGGGGATGAAGAGGAGGTGGAGAGAGTGCTTTTGGAAGAGGAGGGGGGTGAAGAGGAGTTGGAGAGAGTGCTTTTGGAAGAGGGGGGGATGAAGAGGAGGTGGAGAGAGTGCTTTTGGAAGAGGAGGGGGTGAAGAGGGAGTTGGAGAGAGTGCTTTTGGAAGAGGAGGAGCGGAGGGGGGTGAAGAGGAGGTGGAGAGAGTGCTTTTGGAAGAGGAGGAGCGGAGGGGGGGGGTGAAGAGGAGGTGGAGAGAGTGCTTTTGGAAGAGGAGGGGGAGGAGAGAGGAGTTGGAGAGAGTGCTTTTGGAAGAGGAGGGGTGGGGGGTGAGACAGAAGAATGGAATGGTACAGAATGTCACTGCCTCCTGGCTCCAGCGTAGAGGAACACGTGTTTGGAAGCGAGGATGAGACAGAAGGACGAAGGGATGAACAAGGTGTAAAGCCGTTCTAAACAGTCTTCCTGTCCTGCTCTGGGGGAGGAGTCGTTGTTCTCCTTCCAGAACCAGCTGCTGCTAAGTTGCCATGGAGACGTCATGGTGCTCGGAACAGGATGACGGCTGAGTTCCATTCGGGAATCTCACTCCCTTCAGTCCCTAGACTCGTCACTGAGGGGGCAGAGGGGATTAATGCGGCCCAAATAGCACCCTGGACCCCAGTGATCATCATCTAGATTCAACCACAGGCGGATTTTTTTAATTTTCTCGAGTGGCTGGTCAGGGGACCTGAATATAATTACATATCATTTGTGGAATGCAAATTGACTGCAACAAGCCCAAACAAAGAGAGAATTTGACTAAAACATCATAATTTCAAACCTTGCTTACATTTGTATACAATCATATATCTATATATTATGCCTGGGAATACTTATGGAATAGCGAAATTAAAATCATTTGGAGCTGAGAGACGGTGTTTTTTTTTTTACAAGCTTTTGTGTTCCAAAATAAAAGCCCTACGGTCCCTGGTCACTATAGGGAATAGGCTGCTGTTTGGGACGTGAAGCGATGAGGTGAGGATTTTCACCGTGGAGCGGGAGGCCTTCATCTCCTCAACACAATAGCATCATCATGACATCATAATGACGACATAATGACGTCATAAAGAACCTTCACGCTCCCTCCTGTGATGTCACCTAGTGATGTCAAAGCATTCTGTTCAAACAAACACGGTTGTATAAAACCTGTTTACTGCTGTATGTTTTTGACACAACGCTACGCCGACGGACATAAAAGGAGAAGTAGTCTGTTTACCTGTAGACGTTATTCGTATTTTTTTCTGGCTGGGTAATGTACAGGTACTAGTAGGTTTTAACACATGTACAGGCTGGGGGAGAGTCCCAAATTGTACCCTATTCCCTTTCTAGTGCACTACTTTTAACCAGAGTCCTTTGGCTAATGGCACCCTATTCCCTTTCTAGTGCACTACTTTTAACCAGGGCCTATAGGGCTAATGGCACCCTATTCCCTTTCTAGTGCACTACTTTTAACCAGAGCCTATAGGGCTAATGGCACCCTATTCCCTTTCTAGTGCACTACTTTTAACCAGAGCCCTTTGGCTAATGGCACCCTATTCCCTTTCTAGTGCACTACTTTTAACCAGAGCCTATAGGGCTAATGGCACCCTATTCCCTTTCTAGTGCACTACTTTTAACCAGAGCCCTTTGGCTAATGGCACCCTATTCCCTTTCTAGTGCACTACTTTTAACCAGAGCCTATAGGGCTAATGGCACCCTATTCCCTTTCTAGTGCACTACTTTTAACCAGGGCCCTTTGGCTAATGGCACCCTATTCCCTTTGTAGTGCACTACTTTTAACCAGAGCCTATAGGGCTAATGGCACCCTATTCCCTTTCTAGTGCACTACTTTTAACCAGAGCCTTTGGCTAATGGCACCCTATTCCCTTTCTAGTGCACTACTTTTAACCAGAGCCTATAGGGCTAATGGCACCCTATTCCCTTTGTAGTGCACTACTTTTAACCAGAGCCT
>NW_027010578.1:0-30482 GCF_036934945.1 Oncorhynchus masou masou | reverse complement strand
AAACAGTAGAAGGTTGGGAGGCAGGAATACTGAAAACAGTAGAAGGTTGGTGGAGGCAGGAATACTGAAAACAGTAGAAGGGGAGGTTGGGAAGGTTGGGGAAGGCAGGAATACTGAAAACAGTAGAAGGTTGGTGGAGGCAGGAATAAAACAGTAGAAGGTTGGGGGAAGGAATACTGAAAACAGTAGAAGGTTGGGGGAGGAGGAATACTGAAAACAGTAGAAGGTTGGGGAGGCAGGAATACTGAAAACAGTAGAAGGTTGGGGAGCAGGAATACTGAAAACAGTAGAAGGTTGGGGAGGGAGGAATGCTGAAAACAGTAGAAGGTTGGTGGAGGCAGGAATACTGAAAACAGTAGAAGGTTGGGGGAGGCAGGAATACTGAAAACAGTAGAAGGTTGGTGAGAGGCAGGAATACTGAAAACAGTAGAAGGTTGGGGGAGGCAGGAATACTGAAAACAGTAGAAGGTTGGGGGAGGCAGGAATACTGAAAACAGTAGAAGGTTGGGGGAGGCAGGAATACTGAAAACAGTAGAAGGTTGGGGGGAGGCAGGAATACTGAAAGACAGTAGAAGGTTGGTGAGAGGCAGGAATACTGAAAAACAGTAGAAGGTTGGGGGAGGCAGGAATACTGAAAACAGTAGAAGGTTGGGGGAGGCAGGAATACTGAAAACAGTAGAAGGTTGGGGGAGGCAGGAATACTGAAAACAGTAGAAGGTTGGGGGAGGCAGAATACTGAAAACAGTAGAAGGTTGGGGGAGGCAGGAATACTGAAAACAGTAGAAGGTTGGGGGAGGCAGGAATACTGAAAACAGTAGAAGGTTGGGGGAGGCAGGAATACTGAAAACAGTAGAAGGTTGGGGAGGCAGGAATACTGAAAACAGTAGAGGTTGGGGAGGTTGGGGAGGCAGGAATACTGAAAACAGTAGAAGGTTGGGGAGGCAGGAATACTGAAAACAGTAGAAGGTTGGTGAGAGGCAGGAATACTGAAAACAGTAGAAGGTTGGGGGAGGCAGGAATACTGAAAACAGTAGAAGGTTAGGGGAGGCAGGAATACTGAAAACAGTAGAAGGTTGGGGGAGGCAGGAATACTGAAAACAGTAGAAGGTTGGGGAGGCAGGAATACTGAAAACAGTAGAAGGTTGGGGGAGGCAGGAATACTGAAGACAGTAGAAGGTTGGTGGAGGCAGGAATACTGAAAACAGTAGAAGGTTGGTGGAGGCAGGAATACTGAAAACAGTAGAAGGTTGGGGAGGCAGGAATACTGAAAACAGTAGAAGGTTGGGGGAGGCAGGAATACTGAAAACAGTAGAAGGTTGGGGAGGCAGGAATACTGAAAACAGTAGAAGGTTGGGGGAGCAGGGAGGCTGAAAACAGGAGGTTTGGGAAGAGAGGGAAGACAGGCGAGTTCTGGTCACTTTAATTCTCACCCCTGTACAAACTGTAATTTCAATGGGGGCATGAAAATGTATTTCGTCCTGGTGTATCATGTCCCTCTCTGTGACAGGAATGTCCCTCCCATGTAGAAGGACATGTCCCTCTCTGTGACTGGTTTTGTCCCTCCCATGTAGAATGACATGTCCCTCTCTCTGACAGGTTTTGTCCCTCCCATGTAGAAGGACATGTCCCTCTCTGTGACAGGTTTTGTCCTCCATGTAGAAGGACATGTCCCTCTCTGTGACAGGTTTTGTCCCTCCCATGTAGAAGGACATGTCCCTCTCTCCTGACAGGTTTTGTCCCTCCCATGTAGAATGACATGTCCCTCTCTGTGACAGGTTTTGTCCCTCCCATGTAGAAGGACATGTCCTCTCTGTGACAGGTTTTGTCCCTCCCATGTAGAAGGACATGTCCCTCTCTCTGACAGGTTTTGTCCCTCAATGTAGAAGGACATGTCCCTCTCTGTGACAGGTTTTGTCCCTCCCATGTAGAAGGACATGTCCCTCTCTGTGACAGGTTTTGTCCCTCCCATGTAGAAGGACATGTCCCTCTCTGTGACAGGTTTTGTCCCTCCCATGTAGAAGGACATGTCCCTCTCTGTGACAGGTTTTGTCCCTCCCATGTAGAAGGACATGTCCCTCTCTCTGACAGGTTTTGTCCCTCCCCATGTAGAAGGACATGTCCCTCTCTGTGACAGGTTTGTCCCTCCCATGTAGAAGGACATGTCCCTCTCTGTGACAGGTTTGTCCCTCCCATGTAGAAGGACATGTCCCTCTCTGTGACAGGTTTTGTCCCTCCCATGTAGAAGGACATGTCCCTCTCTGACAGGTTTTGTCCCTCCCATGTAGAAGGACATGTCCCTCTCTGACAGGTTTTTGTCCCTCCCATGTAGAAGGACATGTCCCTCTCTCTGACAGGTTTTGTCCCTCCCATGTAGAAGGACTCTATTTTAACTCTGTCTTTGAAAATAACAGTTGAACAGGTCTCTGGATACCTGCATATTGCTTCTACATGTGAATAGAGGAGGAATGCTTTATAGTTGTATTGTCCATTCATACCTGATAAGATTAGAGGTGTGAAGTATTTCAATACTCGTGTGTCTGCTGTTCTGTTGTGATGTTTTACTCATGTATAAACGCTGTTTTGTTGTGATGTTTTACTCATCTATAAACGCTGTTCTGTTGTGATGTTTTACTCATGTATAAATGCTGGTCTGTTGTGATGTTTTACTCATGTATAAACCCTGTTCTGTTGTGATGTTTTACTCATGTATAAACGCTGTTCTGTTGTGATGTTTTACTCATGTATAAACGCTGTTCTGTTGTGATGTTTTAATCATGTATAAATGCTGTTCTGTTGTGATGTTTTACTCATGTATAAACGCTGTTCTGTTGTGATGTTTTACTCATGTATAAACGCTGTTCTGTTGTGATGTTTTACTCATCTATAAACGCTGTTCTGTTGTGATGTTTTACTCATGTATAAACGCTGTTCTGTTGTGATGTTTTACTCATGTTAAACTGTTCTGTTGTGATGTTTTACTCATGTATAAACGCTGTTCTGTTGTGATGTTTTACTCATGTATAACGCTGTTCTGTTCTCTATATTACACACTGTTACACTATTGTCTTTAGATCACCGAGAGGCTTTGAACTGTGGGTTTGGGTTGGTGCTGATATTCCCCCTAACTACTTCTGTCTGTTGGGGGGGGATACTGATAATATTAGTTATACTATCATGGGAAAATCAAAGACATCCCCTGCAAAGGGATCGACAAGAATGATTTGTCAAAGTAAATATGCTGAGGGAGGTTTACACACAGGTCTCTGAGGTAAAAAGATGTTTTTGTTTGTGCAGGGTCATGCTTAGAGACAGTACATGTATTGTTTTGTATGAGAACGATTGAAAGCTGACATTTTTCTCAATCTCCCAAACACAACAATTCATACCTTGTAAGAACAGCCCCTAATACTTTTAACACATTCTGCAGCACCCTCAGCCCATTCACTATGTTGACTGATCTTTTCCTCTCAAAGGCAGCTCCCAATTTCCCTAATTGTCCTTAAACAATACACGGCCTCTAACCTCTTAAGTCCCATTTGGTTGATACCTTTACTAACCAAGTTGTGTTGCACTACGTCCCCTACGTCCCTTATACGAGGGCTATGGTGACACTACAACCACTAGGTACCAAAACCAAAAACATTCAAAGGCCGTTTTCTCAAAAGTGAGGTTACAAGTGTATTAACTTTCAAAGCAGAATTACTTTCCCATTGTTCCTCAACTGTAGTGAATGTTATACAATTTTATGTTATGGCCATCTATAGTATTTCATGAACATGTCTACATGTCTAGACAATAGTGACCCATCCACTTAGCTAAAATACAGTTAGTTACTGCTAACTCAAGAGAACTGGTTATTAAATGAGAATGTTATATAGTAAAAGTAACAAAACAAATACAGTTAGTTACTGCTAACTCAAGAGAACTGGTTATTAAATGAGAATGTTATATAGTAAAAGTAACAAAACAAATACAGTTAGTTACTGCTAACTCAAGAGAAGTGGTTGATGATGATGAAGGTGGTCATGATGAAATATCCATTCCACAGTAAGTTCAGGGAGTACTTGTAAAGCGTAGAAAATAGTAAAAACCTTTAAAAAACTTGAATGTGTAGGTGTGCCCAAACTTTGGACTGGTACTGTAGCTAAAATGCTCTCAATGCTCACCAAAAACAGAACACTTTTAACTGGTACTGTAAGTATTCAGACCCTTTACTCAGTACTTTGTTGACGCGCCTTTGGCAGCGATTAGAGCCTCGAGTCTTGTTGGGTATGACGCTACAATCTTGGCACACCTGTATTTCGGGAGTTTCTCCCATTCTTCTCTGCAGATCCTCTCGAGCTCTGTCAGGTTGGATGGGGAGCGTTGCTGCACAGCTATTCAGGTCTCTCCAGAGATGTTCGATCGGGTTCAATTCCAGGCTCTGGCTGGGCAACTCAAGGACATTCAGAGACATTCCTGAGTCATGTCTTGGCTGTGTGCTTAGGGTCGTTGTCCTGTTGGAAGGTCAACATTCACCCCAGTCTGAGTTCCTGAGCGCTCTGTAGCAGGTTTTCATCTTTCCCTCGATCCTGACTAGTCTCCCAGTCCCTGCCCCTGAAAAACATCCCCACAGCATGATGCTGCCACCACCATGCTTCACCATAGGGATGGTGCCAGGTTTCCTCCAGGCGTGATGATTGGCATTCAGGCCAAAGAGTTCAATCTTCATTTTATCAAACCATGGTCTGAGTCCTTTCGGTGCCTTTTGGCAAACTCCAAACGGGCTGTCATGTGCCTTTAACTGAGGAGTGGCTTCCGTCTGGCCACTCTACCATAAAGGCCTAATTGGTGGAGTGCTGCAGAGATGGTTGTCCTTCTGGAAGGTTCTCCCAACTCCACAGAGGAACTCTGGAGAGCTGTCAGAGTGACCATCATGTTCTTGGTCACCTCTCTGACCAAGGCCCCTTCTCCCCCGATTGCTCAGTTTGGCCGGGCAGCCAGCTCTAGGAAGAGTCTTGGTGGTTCCAAACTTCTTCCATTTAAGAATGATGGAGGACACTGTGTTCTTGGGGACCTTCAATGCTGCAGAAATGGTTTGGTTCCATTCCCCAGATCTGTGCCTCGACACAATTCTGTCACTGAGCTCTATGGACAGTTCCTTCGACCTCATGGCTTGGTTTGTGCTCTGACATGCACTGTGAACTGTGGGACATTATATAGACAGGTGTGCACCTTTCCAAATCATGTTCAAATAATTGAATTTACCACAGGTGGACTCCAATCAAGTTGTAGAAACATCTCAACGATGATAAATGAAAATCTCAGGTGCATCCTGTTAACTTAATTTTGAGTTTCATAGTAAATAAATACTCATGTAAATGTGATGTTTATAGATTGATGACAAAAAAAAAGATTGAATCCATCTTAGAATAAGGCTGTAATGTAACGAAGTGTGGATAAACTCAAGGGGTCTGAATTATTTTCGAAGGCACTGTGTAAACAGATCAAAGTGCAGCAGTGTGAGGCATTTGAGATACATGGAGGGGTACATACTTCAGGTACATGAAGGGGTACATACTTCAGGTACATGGAGGGGTACATACTTCAGGTACATGGAGGGGTACATACTTCAGGTACATGGAGGGGTACATACTTCAGGTACATGGAGGGGTACATACTTCAGGTACATGGAGGGGTACATGCTTCAGGTATATGGAGGGGTACATACTTCAGGTACATGGAGGCAGCGTAAAGTGACTATGACAGAGAAGCAGCAGCAAATGATGAGTGTAAAAGTGTGTGTGTGTTTATGGTGTGTATATACACTGAGTATACAAAACATGAGTATACAACACCTTACTAATATTGAGTTGTGCCCCATTTGCCCTCAGAACAGCCTCAATTTGTCAGGGCATAGACTATACAAGGCGTCGAAAGCGCTCCACAGGCATACTGGCCCATGTCGACTCCAATGCTTCCCACAGTTGTTTCAAGTTGGCTGAAGTCCTTTGAGTGGTGGACCATTCTTCAAACACACAGGAAACTATTGATCGTGAAAAACCCAGTCGTTACAGTTCTTGACGAAAACGTGTGCACCTGGCACCTACTAACATACTAACACCTACTAACATACCCCATTCAAAGGTACTTAAATATTTTATCTGGACAATTATTATAACAATAATCATTTCACCATGTTAAACAATATTAGTATTATTGTTAACTATGATAACCAGTATTATGGTCCACCAGATTTTTTGATAAAGCTGTTGCGCAGCAGCAACTCACTGCCTTCCTGAAGACAAAACAATGTATAGGAAATGCTTCAGTCTGGTTTAGACCCCATCATAGCACTGAGACTGCACTTGTGAAGGTGGTAAATTACCTTTTAATGGCATCAGACCGAGGCTCTGAATCTGTCCTCGTGCTCCTAGACCTTAGTGCTGCTTTTGATACCATCCATCACCACATTCTTTTGGAGAGATTGGAAACCCAAATTGGTCTACATGGACAAGTTCTGGCCTGGTTTAGATCGTATTTATCGGAAAGATATCAGTTTCTATATGTGGATGGTTTGACCTCTGAAAAATCAACTGTAAATATCGGTGTTCCTCAAGGTTCCGTTTTAGGACCACTTTTGTTATCACAATATATTTTACCTCTTGGGGATGTCATTCAAAACATAATGTTAACTTACACTGCTATGCAGATGACACACAGATGTACATTTCAATGAAACATGGTGAAGCCCCAAAATTGCCCTCGCTGGAAGCATGTGTTTCAGACATAAGGAAGTGGATGGCTGCAAACGTTCTACTTATAAACTCGGACAAAACAGAGATGCTTGTTCTAGGTCCCAAGAAACAAAGAGATCTTCTATTGAATCTGACAATTAATCTTAATGGTTGTACAGTCTTCTCAAATAAAACTGTGAAGGACCTCGGCGTTACTCTGGACCCTGATCTCTCTTTTAACGAACATATCAAGACTGTTTCAAGGACAGCTTTTTTTCCATCTTTGTAAAATTGCAAAAATCTGAAATGTTCTGTCCAAAAATGATAATAAACTTCAGTTAGTGCTAAATACGGCTGCTAGATTCCTGACTAGAACCAAAAAAATGTGATCATATTACTCCAGTGCTAGCCTCCCTACACTGGCTTCCTGTCAAAGAAAGGGCTGATTTCAAGGTTTAACTGCTAACCTACAAAGCATTACATGGGCTTGCTCCTACCTATCTTTCCGATTTGGTCTTGCCGTACATACCTACACGTACGCTACGGTCACAAAACGCAAGGCTCCTAATTGTCACTAGAATTTCTAAGCAAACAGCTGGAGGCAGGGCTTTCTCCTATAGAGCTCCATTTTTATGGAATGGTCTGCCTACCCATGTGAGAGACGCAGACTCGGTCTCAACCTTTAAGTCTTTATTGAAGACTCATCTCTTCAGTCGGTCATATGATTGAGTGTAGTCTGGCCCAGGAGTGTGAAGGTGAATGGAAAGGCTCTGGAGCAACGAACCGCCCTTGCTGTCTCTGCCTGGCCGGTTCCCCTCTCTCCTCTGGGATTCTCTGCCTCAAACCCTATTACAGGGGCTGAGTCACTGGCTTACTGGTGCTCTTCCATGCCATCCCTAGGAGGGTACGTCAATTGAGTGGGTTGAGTAACTGACGTGGTCTTCCTGTCTGAGTCTGCGCCCCCCTTGGGTTGTGCCGTGGCGGAGATCTTTGTGGGCTATACTCGGCCTTGTCTCAGGGTGGTAAGTTGGTGGTTAAAGATATCCCTCTAGTGGTGTGGGGGCTGTGCTTTGGCAAAGTGGGTGGGGTTATATCCTGCCTGTTTGGCCCTGTCTCGGGTTATCGTGTCTCCCAACCACTCCTGTCTCAGCCTCCAGTATTTATGCTGCAGTAGTTTATGTCGGGGGGCTAGGGTCAGTTTGTTATATCTGGAGTACTTCTCCTGTCTTATCCGGTGTCCTGTGTGAATTTAAGTATGCTCTCTCTAATTCTCTCTTTCTCTCTCCTGGAGGACCTGAGGCTTAGGACCATGCCTCAGGACTACCTGGCATGATGACTCCTTGCTGTCCCCAGTCCACCTGGCCGTGCTGCTGCTCCTGTTTCAACTCTTCTGCCTGCGGCTATGGAACCCTGACCTGTTCACTGGACGTGCTACCTGTCCCAGACTTTCTGTTTTCAACTCTCTAGAGACAGCAGGAGCGGTAGAGATACTCTTAATGATCGGCTATGAAAAGCCAAGTGACATTTACTCCTGAGGTGCTGACTTGCTGCCCCCTCGACCACCACTGTGATTATTATTATTTGACCATGCTGGTCATCTATGAACATTTGAACATCTTGGCCATGTTCTGTTATAATCTCCATCCGGCACAGCAAGAAGAGGACTGGCCACCCCTCATAGCCTGGTTCCTCTCTAGGTTTCTTCCTTCCTAGGTTCCACCCTTTCACGGGAGTTTTTCCTAGCCACCGTGCTTCTACACCTGCATTGCTTGCTGTTTGGGGTTTTAGGCTGGGTTTCTGTACAGCACTTTGAGATATCAGCTGATGTACGAAGGGCTTTATGAATACATTTATAATATAAAGACATTTGATTTGATATTATTATTATGTGTAAAACTGTTAAACAGTATTACTATTACATTCCACCATGTTAAACTGCATAAATATTATATTTAACTTTTGTTCAACCGTATTATTATTATTATTATTTAACCATGTTTAACTTTATAATGATTTGTATTATATTTAACCATGTTTAACAATATTGTTTGTTAAACAGCAGACTTTCTGAAGGCACTGTATTCTAGTTTCACATAACTACTGCTGTATACACCATTTCTATTCCAATACAATATACGATTCCTGACATTTAATCGTAGTAAATAATCCCTATCTTAGGTTAGTTAGGATCACCACTTTATTTTAAGAATGTGAAATTCAGAATAATGGTAGAGAGAATCATTTATTTTAGCTTTTATTTCTTGCATCATATTCCAAGGGGTCAGAAGTTTACATACACTCAATTAGTATTTGGTAGCATTGCCTTTTAAATTGTTTAACTTGGGTCAAAAGGTTCGGGTAGCCTTCCACAAGCTTCCCACAATAAGACTTTTTGCACCAACGTACGTTCATTTCTAGAAGACAGAACGCGTCTCCTTCCTGAGCAGTATGACGGCTGCTTGGTCTCATGGTGTTTATACTTGCGTACTATTGTTTGTACAGATGAAAGTGGTACCTTCAGGCATTTGGAAATTGCTCCCAAGGATGAACCAGACTTGTGGAGGTCTACTATTTTCTTTCTGAGGTCTTGGCTGATTTCTTTTGATTTCCCCATGATGTCAAGCAAAGAGGCACTGAGTAATACATGTATCACTAGCCACTTTAAACTATGCCACTTTATATGTTTACATACCCTACATTACTCATCTCATATGTATATACTGTACTCTGTACCATCTACTGCATCTTGCCTATGCCGTTCTGTACCATCACTCATTCATATATTTACATGTACATATTCTTCATCCCTTTACACTTGTGTGTATAAGGTAGTAGTTGTGAAATTGTTAGTTAGATTACTCGTTGGTTATTAATGCACTGTCGGAACTAGAAGCACAAGCATTTCGCTACACTCACATTAACATCTGCTAACCATGTGTATGTGACAAATAAAATTTGATTTGATTTGAAGTTAGTCCTTGAAATACATCCACAGGTACACCTTCAATTGACTCAAATTATGTCAATTAGCCTATCAGAAGCTTCTAAAGCCATGACATTATTTTCTGTAATTTTCCAAGCTGTTTAAAGGCACAGTCAACTTAGTGTATGTAAACTTCTGAACCAGTGGAATGGTGATACAGTGAATTATAAGTAAAATAATCTGTCTGTAAACAAATGTTGGAAAATGACTTGTGTCATGCACAAAGTAGATGTCCTAACCGACTTGCCAAAACTATAGTTTGTTAATTAACAAGAAATTTGTGGAGTGGTTAAAAAATGAGTTTTAAATGACTCCAACCTGAGTGATGTAAACTTCCAACTTCAACTGTCCATACACTACCGTTCAAAAGTTTGGGGTCACTGTCACGCCCTGGTCGAAATATATTATGTTTATTCTTCATTTATTCGGTCAGGCCAGGGTGTGACATGGGTTATTGTGGTGTGTTTTTGTCTTGGGGTTTTGTGGGATGTCTAGCGTTAGTCTATGGCTGCCTGAGGAGGTTCTCAATCAGAGTCAGGTGATTCTCGTTGTCTCTGATTGGGAACCATTTTTAGGCAGCCATATTCTTTGTGTGTTTCGTGGGTGATTGTCCTTAGTGTCCTTGTTCCTGTCTCTATGTTAGTTTACACTAGTATAGGCTGTTTCGGTTTTCGTTACATTCTTTTTGTTTTGTAGTATTTGTATTGATTCATGTTTTACGTTTTTGATTAAACATGGATCGCAATCTATGCTGCATTTTGGTCCGACTGTCCTTCGCCTACAGAAAACCGTTACAGAATCACCCACCGCAAACGGACCAAGCAGCGTGTTAACAGGCAGGTGCAGCAAAAGGAGGAATGGACATGGGAAGACGTTTTGGATGGCAAAGGTTGTTACACTTGGGAGGAGATACTGGCTGGAAGTGATCGCCTCCCATGGGAACAGGTGGAGGCACTTAGGAGAGCAGAGGCAGCCGGAGATAGGAGCCGGCGATATGAGAGAACACGGTTGGCAAGGAAGCCTGAGAGTCACCCCCAAAAATGTATTGGGGGGGCTCACAGGGAGTAGAGCTACGCCAGGTAGGAGACCTGTGCAAACTCCCTGTGCTTACCGGGGGGCTAGAGAGACCGGGCAGGCACCGTGTTATGCAGTGGTGCGCACGGTGTCCCCAGTGCGGGTGCATAGCCCGGTGCGGTATATTCCAGCTCCTCGTATTGGCCGGGCTAGAGTGGGCATCGAGCCAGGTAAAGTTGGGCAGGCTCGGTGCTCAAGAGCTCCAGTGCGCCTGCACGGTCCGGTCTACCCTTGTACCACCTCCACACCCCAGCCCTCCGCAGCTCCCCGCACCCTTCCTCCGTGTCCTCGGCCCAGTACCACCAGTGCCAGCACCACGCATCAGACCTCTCCCTCGCCTGTTTGGAGCAGCCAGAGCTGTCCTCTCTGCAAGCTGGAGCTCCCCGCCTGTTTGCAAGCCAGAGCTGCCAGTGCTGCTGGAGTCTCCCAGCCTGTTTGGAGCAGCCAGAGCTGTCAGTCTGCAAGGAGCTGCCAGCCAGAGCTGCCAGTCAGCATGGAGCAGCCAGGGCTGTCAGTCTGCAGACTCTTCCAGATCTGTCAGTCTACATGGAGCAGCCAGATCTGCCAGTCAGCATGGAGCAGCCAGATCCGCAGTCAGCCAGACTCTTCCAGATCTGCCAGTCTGCCAGACTCTTCCAGATCTGCCAGTCAGCCAGACTCTTCCAGATCTGCCAGTCAGCCAGACTCTTCCAGATCTGCCAGTCAGCCAGACTCTTCCAGATCTGCCAGTCAGCCAGACTCTTCCAGATCCGTCAGTCAGCCAGACTCTTCCAGATCCGCCAGTCAGCCAGACTCTTCCAGATCCGCCAGTCAGCCAGACTCTTCCAGATCCGCCAGTCAGCCAGACTCTTCCAGATCCGCCAGTCAGCCAGACTCTTCCAGATCCGCCAGACTTCCAGATCTGCCAGTCAGCCAGACTTCCAGATCTGCCAGTCAGCCAGACTCTTCAGATCCGCCAGACTCTTCCAGATCTGCCAGTCAGCCAGACTCTTCCAGATCTGCCAGTCAGCCAGACTCTTCCAGATCTGCCAGTCTACCAGACTCTTCCAGATCCAGATCTGCCAGTCAGCCAGGATCTGCCAGAACTGTCAACCAGCCAGGATCTGCCGGATCCAAATACCTGGCTGAGCTTCCTCTCAGTGCTGGGCTTCCTCTCAGTGCTGGGCTTCCTCTCAGTGCTGGGCTTCCTCTCAGTCCCGAGCTTCCTCTCAGTGCTGAGCTTCCCTCTCAGCCGAGCTCTCTGTCCCGAGCTGCCCCTCTGTCCCGACACTGCCCCTCTGTCCCGAGCTCCCCTCAGTCCTGTGGGGTTCTGGGTGAGGACTACTAGGCCATGGTTGGCGGCGAAGGTGGACTATCCTAGGACGCGAGGAGTGGGGACTAAGACATTTATAGAGTGGGTTCCACGTCCCGCGCCGAGCTGGAGCCGCCACCATGGACAGACGCCCACCCGGACCCTCCCTATTGTTTTGATGTGCGTCCGGGAGTCCACACCTTAGGGGGGGGTTCTGTCACGCCCTGATCTCGAAAATATGTTATGTTTATTCTTCATTCGGCATTCTTCATTCGGTCAAGCCAGGGTGTGACATGGGTTATTGGGTTATTGTGGTGTGTTATTGTGGTGTGTTTTTGTCTTGGGGTTTTGTGGGATGTCTAGCTTAGTCTATGGCTGCCTGAGGTTCTCAATCAGAGTCAGGTGATTCTCGTTGTCTCTGATTGGGAACCATATTTAGGCAGCCATATTCTTTGTGTGTTTCGTGGGTGATTGTCCTTAGTGTCCTTGTTCCTGTCTCTATGTTAGTTTACACTAGTATAGGCTGTTTCGGTTTTCATTACGTTCTTTTTGTTTTGTAGTATTTGTAATGTATTGTATTTGTATTGTATTTGTTTTTTCATTAAACATGGATCGCAATCTACACGCTGCATTTTGGTCCGACTCTCCTTCGCCTACAGAAAACCGTTACAGTCACGTAGAAATGTCCTTGATTTTGAAAAAAAGGCACATTTTCACAGTGTAGACATTGTTAATGTTGTAAATTACTAATGTAGCTGGAAACGGCTGATTTTTTTTTATGGAATATCTACATAGGTGTACAGAGGACCATTACCAGCAACCATCCTCCTGTGTTCCAATGGCACGTTGTGTTAGTTAATTAAAGTTTATCCTTTTTAAAGGTACTGGCAAATTTATCATGCTAATTGGTGGTATTCTGGGTGTGAAGGTGCTGGTGGTCTGGGTGTGAAAATCCTGGTGGTATGTTAAGAGGGGATGGAGGACCTGTCCTTTAGAGAAGATAAACAGGAGGAATATAGTTCATTTTTGAGAGAACTGTAACATGGGAATGGTGGTTACTAGTTCAGGATCATCTTTTTCCCTTTAATGACTTGAGGTTTGTTTTACTCTTGAGTCCCTTTTTACTCCTACCTACATGCACATATTACCTCAACTACCTCGTACCCACATTGTTTTTATTTTACCTTTATTTAACTAGGCATGTCAGTTAAGAATAAAAATGTATTTTCAAGGACAGCCTAGGAACAGTGGGTTAGCTGCCTTGTTCAGGGGCAGAACGACAGATTTGTACCTTGTCAGCTTGGAGATTCAATCTTGCAACCTTTCAGTTACTAGTCCAACACTCTAACCACTAGGTTACCTGCTGGTTACTAGTCCAACGCTCTAACCACTAGGCTACCTGCTGGTTACTAGTCCAACGCTCTAACCACTAGGCTACCTGCTGGTTACTAGTCCAACGCTCTAACCACTAGACTACCTGCTGGTTACTAGTCCAACACTCTAACCACTAGGCTACCTGCTGGTTACTAGTCCAACGCTCTAACCACTAGGCTACCTGCTGGTTACTAGTCCAACACTCTAACCACTAGGCTACCTGCTGGTTACTAGTCCAACACTCTAACTGTAACGGCGTTCTTGTTTAGTTGAAGGAGAGTCGGACCGAAATGCAGCGTGTAAGTTACTCATGTTTATTGAGTGAAGACAAAACGAACGAGACTAACACGAATAACTAATAAATACAAAGAAACAACAAACAGAATGAAACCTAATACAGCCTGACTGGTGAAACTAACACAGAGACAGGGACAATCACCCACGATCTGCCAGCGAAAAACAGGCTACCTAAATAATCAGCGACAACGAGAAGCACCTGACTCTGATTGAGAACCGCCTCAGCAGACTCTTCCTAATTAACACACACACACCTAACCAGCTACAATCCCAACTACTACAAAACCCCAATATGAAAATACAATACAAAATAACCCCATGTCACACCCTGGTCTGACTAACTAATAAACTAAAACACACAATACTAAGACCAAGGCGTGACAGAACCCCCAAGATGCGGACTCCCAGATCGCACCTCAAAACCATAGGGAGGGTCCAGGTGGGCATCTGTCCATGGTGGCGGTTCCGGCTCCGGACGTGGACCCCACTTCCAAAAATGTCAATGTTCCTCCCCTTCGCGTCCATAGATAATCCACCCTAACCGCCGACCATGGCCGAATAGTCCTCACCCAGAACCCTACATAATAGAAGAGCAGCTCGGGACTGAGGGGCAGCTCGGGACTGAGGGGCAGCTCGGGACTGAGGGGCAGCTCGGGACTGAGGGGCAGCTCGGGACTGAGAGGCAGCTCGGGACTGAGAGGCAGCTCGGGACTGAGAAAAAGCCCAGTACTGAGATGAAGCCCAGCCAGAAAGTTGAATCCGGCAGATCCAGGCTGACTGGCGGATCCTGGCTGACTGGCGGATCCTGGCTGACTGGCGGATCCTGGTTTACTGGCGGATCTGGAAGAGTCTGGTTGACTGGCAGATCTGGAAGGGTCTGGTTGACTGGCAGATCTGGAAGAGGTCTGGATGACTGGCAGATCTGGAAGAGTCTGGCTGACTGGCAGAACTGGAAGAGTCTGGCTGACTGGCAGATCTGGAAGAGTCTGGCTGACTGGCAGATCTGGAAGAGTCTGGTTGACTGGCAGATCTGGAAGAGTCTGGTTGACTGGCAGATCTGGAAGAGTCTGGTTGACTGGCAGATCTGGAAGAGTCTGGTTGACTGGCAGATCTGGAAGAGCTGGCTGACTGGAATGGTCTGGCTGACTGGCAGATCTGGAAGAGTCTGGCTGACTGGCAGATCTGGCTGCTTCATGCTGACTGACGGCTCAGGCTGCTCCATGCAGATTGACAGCTCTGGCGGCTTCCTGCAGATTGGCAGCTCCATGCAGACTGGCAACTCCATGCAGACTAGCAGATCTAGAAGAGTCTGGTTGACTGGCAGATCTGGAAGAGTCTGGTTGACTGGAATGGTCTGGCTGACTGGCAGATCTGGAAGAGTCTGGCTGACTGGCAGATCTGGCTGCTTCATGCTGACTGACGGCTCAGGCTGCTCCATGCAGATTGACAGCTCTGGCGGCTTCTTGCAGATTGGCAGCTCCATGCAGACTGGCAACTCCATGCAGACTGGCAGCTCTTTGCAGACTGGCAGCTCTGGCTGCTCCATGCAGACTAGCTGCTCCATGCAGACTAGCAGCTCAGGCTGATCTATGCAAACTGACACCTCAGGCTGCTCTATACAAACTGACAGCTCTGGCTGCTCCATGTAGACTGACAGCTCAGGCTGCACTATACAAACTGACAGCTCTGGCTGCTCAATGTAGACTGACAGCTCAGGCTGCTCTATACAAACAGGAGGCTCCGGCAGCGCTGTAGAGGAGGAAGGCTCTAGAACCGCTGAACAGACGGGAGACTCCGACAGCACAGGAGAGGGAGAAAGCGCTGGCTGCGCTGAACAGACAGGAGACTCCAGCAGCGCTGTAGAGGAGGAAGGCTCTAGAACCGCTGAATAAACGGGGGAGACTCCGACAGCGCAGGAGAGGGAGAAAGCGCTGAACAGGCGAGGCGCACTGAAGGCCTGATGCGTGGTTCTGGCACTGGTGGTATTTGGCCGAGGACACGCACAGGAAGCCTAGTGCGGGAGCTGCTACTGGAGGGCTGGGGTGTGGAGGTGGTTCTGGATAAAGGACAGGCACAGGAAGCCTGGTGTGAGGAGCTACTACCGGAGGACTGGTGTGTGAAGGTGGCACAGGATGGACTGGACCGTGAAGGAGTACTGAAGAGCCTGAATGCAGGACTGGCACAGGACGTACAAGGCTAGGCTGGTACTCAGGAGGCTTAGTGCGTGAGGCTGGCACACTTTCCACCAGCCGACTAACACGCACCTCAGGACTAGTATGGAGTGCTGACCCAGGTGCCATCAAATCCCCGACACGCTCCGTCGGCCGAATATTATATCTAAAGCACCAAACTAGCAACTCCCTCATTAGACTCTCCTCCAATTTTCCCATTAACTCCTTCACAGTCTCTGCTTCGCTCACCTCCAACACTGGTTCTGACCTCCTCCTTGGCTCTTCACAATAAACAGGGAGAGTTGACTCAGGTCTGTCTCCTGACTCAGCCACTCCCCCTGATAGCCCCCCCCCAAAAAAAAATGTTGGGGCTGCTTTTCGGGCTTCCATCCACATCGCCGTGCTGCCTCCTCATATTTGCGCCTCTCCGCTTTAGCCGCTTCTAATTCTTCCTTGGGGAGGCGATAATCACCAGGCTGAGCCCAGGGTCCTTTTCCGTCCAGTTTCTCCTCCCATGTCCAATTCTCCAAATGGTGTAGCCTCTCCCACTGAAGCTGCTTCTGTTGTTTCTCGTGTAGCTCCCGTTTGCGCTGCTCCTGCCTGTTGACGCGCTGCTCCTGCCTGTTGACACGCTGCTCCTGTTTACTCTTCGCCTGCTGCGCTTTAGGGCGGCTACACTCTTCTGGTTTAGCCCAGGGTCCTCTTCCGTCCAGGATTTCCTCCCATGTCCAGAAATCCTTATAACGAGGCTCCTCTTTGCGCGGCTCTTCTTTGCGCTGCTCCTGCCTGTTGACACATTTTTACATTTACATTTTAAGTCATTTAGCAGACGCTCTTATCCAGAGCGACTTACAAGTTAATTTTTTACCTTTTATTTAACCAGGCAAGTCAGTTAAGAACACATTCTTATTTTTCAATGACGGCCTGGGAACAGTGGGTTAACTGCCTGTTCAGGGGCAGAACGACAGATTTGTACCTTGTCGGCTCGGGGGTTTGAACTCACAACCTTCCGGTTACTAGTCCAACGCTCTAACCACTAGGCTACCCTGCCGCGCTGCTCGGGCGTTCTTGTTTAGTTGAAGGAGAGTCGGACCGAAATGCAGCGTGTAAGTTACTCATGTTTATTGAGTGAAGACAAAACGAACGAACTAACACGAATAACTAATAAATACAAAAGAAACAACAAACAGAACGAAACCTAATACAGCCTGACTGGTGAAACTAACACAGAGACAGGGACAATCACCCACGAAATGCAAAGCGAAAAACAGGCTACCTAAATACGGTTCCCAATCAGCAACAACGTGAAGCACCTGACTCTGATTGAGAACCGCCTCAGGCAGCCAACCTAATTAACACACACACACACCCCTAACCAGCTACAATCCCAACTACTACAAAACCCCAATAAGAAAATACAATACAAAATAACCCCATGTCACACCCTGGTCTGACTAACTAATAAACTAAAACACACAATACTAAGACCAAGGCGTGACACTAACCACTAGGCTACCTGCTGGTTGCTAGTCCAACGCTCTAACCACTAGGCTACCTGCTGGTTACTAGTCCAACGATCTAACCACTAGACTACCTGCTGGTTACTAGTACAACGCTCTAACCACTAGGCTACCTGCTGGTTACTAGTCCAACGCTCTAACCACTAGGCTACCTGCTGGTTACTAGTCCAACGATCTAACCACTAGGATTGCCACATTGACTCAGCATCAGTACTTATTGTATATAGCCTCATTATTGTTATTCTATTTTGTTACTTTGTTATTTCATAGTTTGTTTTTGTTTTTTTACAAATTGTTCTTACTATTTTAACTCTGCATTGTTGGGAAGGGCTCATAAGTAAGCATTTCAGTGTGAGGTCTCCACCTGTTGTATTTGGCTCATGGGACCAACAACATTTGATTTTGATTTGATTAGAAAAGGTTCTCAGCACAGTGTTTCATGTTCTTGAGGTTTGAGGAGAAGAAAAACAAATGAGTGCACTGGAAATGTGAAACGTTATAGGCCTACTTCTGTATGCAAATCCCTCAACAAAAAATGGGTCTCCCGGTCTCGGTCTCCCGGTCTCGGCAGGCTATGACACAGCCTGGGATCGAACACGGGTCTGTAGTGAAGACTCAAGCACACATTGGTGCAGCTTCCAGGTTTAACGGAGCAGTGGAAAGAAGCAGTGGAAGAAAAAGAGGTTCAAATGTATTTATTAAAATGAAAAAAATATGTCTCTTCAGTTGCTGTACAAGGCAGAACAGAGAGCAGAGACACTGAGAAAGAGACTGAAATGATATGGCTCTTATTTCCCTCATTACAACAATATTGGTTGATTAAATACTTCACTGTACCTCTGGGGCGGCAGGTAGCTTAGTGGTTAGAGAATCCTGACAAGGTAAAAATCTGTCTTTCTGCTCCTGAACAAGACAGTTCCCTGGAAGGCCGTCATTGTAAATGAGAATTTCTTCTTAACCAACTTGCCTAGTTAAATAAATAAAATAAAATAAAAATGTATAAATAGGAGAAATTTGTCTGGCAACATATAGTCAGAGATTTCACATAATAACATGAAGTAATTAGGAGTTGGGACTGACTATCTGTCAGACAACAAACTGTCTTTCCAGTTGGACCAACAGAGATCAGCTGTGTCAACATTGATCCATCTACTGCAGTACAGGGCTGCTACAGCTAGATGCTACAGATGAGAGCCATCTCCACTGACTGACTGGGAAACTAGCTATCTGGTGTCCTCAGCTATACTGTGTCTCTAGCTCTCTACTGATACGGATTAGGTTATCTGGCTATGCTTGGCTGGCGCTCCCCATCTTAGACCAACAGTAACAATACAATAATAATTCATATCTATCAATACAATAACAATACAATAACAATATTTATCAATATAACAACAATATCTATCAATACAATAACAATATCAATACAATAACAATAATTATAAATATAATAACAATATACAGTACAAGTCAATAGACATTGATATTGTTCTGTTTGAATTTCAGAAGTAGCAATGTCAGAGTCCAGAATATATATAAATAAACACTGAGTGGACAAAATATTAGGAACAGCTGCTCTTTCCATGACACAGACCGACCAGGTGAATCCAGGTGAAAGCTATGATCCCTTATTGATGTCACGTGTAAAATCCACTTCAATCAGTGTAGATGAAGGGGAGGAGACAGGTTAAATAAGGTCTGGAGACAATTGAGACAAGGATTGTGCACAGCGGTTTGAGTCTGTCAAGAAGTGCAACACTGCAGTGTTTTTCACACTCAACATTTTCCCGTGTGTATCAAGAATTGTCCACCACCCATAGGACATGCCTGTGGAACGCTTTCGACTCCTTGTAGAGTCCACGCCCCGACGAATGGAGGCTGTTCTAGTGGTTGAAAAAGTACCCAATTGTCATAATGTAGTAAAAGTAGAGATACTGTAACTTAATAGAAAATGACTCAAGTAAAAGTGAGTCACCCAGAAAAATATTACTTGATTAAAATTCTAAAAGTGTTTGGTTTGCAATATACTTAAGTATCAAAAGTAAAAGTATAAATCATTTCAAATTCCTTATATTAGACAAACCAGATAGTACCATTTCTTGTTTTTTTTTGGCTAGGGCACGCTCCAACACTCAGACATCATTAACAAATTAAGCATGTGTTTAGTGAGTCCTCCAGATCAGAGGCAGTAGGGATGAACAGGGATGTTCTCTGTTTAGTGAGTCTGCCAGATCAGAGGTAGTAGGGATGACCAGGGATGTTCTCTGTTTAGTGAGTCTGTCAGATCAGAGGCAGAAGGGATGACCAGGGATGTTCTCTGTTTAGTGAGTCTGCCAGATCAGAGGCAGAAGGGATGACCAGGGATGTTCTCTGTTTAGTGAGTCTGCCAGATCAGAGGCAGATCAGGGAAGGGACGACCAGGGATGTTCTCTGTTTAGGGACGATCAGAGAGTAGGAGATGTCAGGGATGTTCTCTGTTTAGTGAGTCCTCCAGATCAGAGAGTAGAGATGTCCAGGGATGTTCTCTGTTTAGTGAGTCTGCCAGATCAGAGGCAGTAGGGATGACCAGGGATGTTCTCTGTTTAGTGAGTCCTCCAGATCAGCCAGATCAGAGGCAGTAGGGATGACCAGGGATGTTCTCTGTTTAGTGAGTCCTCCAGATCAGAGGTAGTAGGGATGACCAGGGAGGTTCTCTGTTTAGTGAGTCTGCCAGATCAGACAGTAGGGATGACCAGGGATGTTCTCTGTTTAGTGAGTCTGTCAGATCAGAGGCAGTAGGGATGACCAGGGATGTTCTCTGTTTAGTGAGTCCTCCAGATCAGAGGCAGTAGGGATGACCAGGGATGTTCTCTTGATAAGTGTGTGAATTGGACCATTTTCCTGTCAAAATGTAATGAGTACTTCTAGGTGTCAGGGAAAATGTATGGAGTAAAAAGTACTTTATTTTCTTTAGGAATGCAGTGAAGTAAAAGTAAAAATTGGCAAAAATAGAAACAGTAAAGTAGAGTACAGATGCCCCCAAAAATGACTTAAGTAGTACTTTTGGAGCGAGAAACACAAGCATTTAGTTAGATATTACTGACCTGTTGTAGCTAGAAACACAAGCATTTAGTTAGATATTACTGACCTGTTGGAGCTAGGAACACAAGCATTTAGTTAGATATTACTGACCTGTTGGAGCTAGAAACACAAGCATTTAGTTAGATATTACTGACCTGTTGGAGCTAGAAACACAAGCATTTAGTTAGATATTACTGACCTGTTGGAGCTAGAAACACAAGCATTTAGTTAGATATTACTGCACTGTTGGAGCTAGAAACACAAGCATTTAGTTAGATACTACTGCACTGTTGGAGCTAGAAACACAAGCATTTAGTTAGATACTACTGACCTGTTGTAGCTAGAAACACAAGCATTTAGTTAGATATTACTGACCTGTTGTAGCTAGAAACACAAGCATTTAGTTAGATACTACTGACCTGTTGTAGCTAGAAACACCAGCATTTCGCTACACCCGCAATAACATCTGATAAACACGTGTATGTACCAATAAAATTTGATTTGATTTGATCTGCAGTATGTCATAGCAAATTACGTCACATGTGAACCCAAAAACGAAATTCAAAGAATCCCACTGAAAGTATGATTCTACTGGTTTATCCTTCTCAACACATTTCACCCTAAACTTCAGTCCACCCCTTCCATCTCAATCCACAACAGGCAGTTTACATAACCTCTCACTCTGCCAGTAACAATCCAATTCACTTCTACACGGGGGGGGGGGGGGGGGGGGGGGTGATATTTATGCCTCTAACTTTCCCAGTCAATCTTTATTCATGATTCATTCAGGATTATTCATAACCATGGTAACGTCCACGTTAATGTAGAAGTGTTTAGAAACCTACTCTATTCTTATTTACAATAAAAGTGACTCCAAAATTACACTACATTATTTACCATTCATTTCTATTGGACACAAAATCATCTGAAACACAACCAAAACAAACAGCAAACTGCATCCAACAAATTCATAGTCACAAGCTCGATGTAGTCATTGCGTGCTATGAATATGGGACCTAATACTTAACGTTTTGCTACTTTAATACATAAATAAGTGTATTTGTCCCAATACTTTTGGTCCCCTAAAATAGGGGGGGGACTATGTATACAATAGTGATTGTACCATTTAAAATCCAAAGTGCTGGAGTACAAACCCAGCGACCACCTTAACTGTGAAACATAATATTTATCTCTGAGTAAAAGCTGCTCTCATAAACACACTATTTCTCTCTCACACTCAAACTCCCTCTTTCGCCCAATCACTATCTCTCCCAAAAGCAGGAACTCGTTTTATAGAACATATAGCCTGGCCTGGATCAGACATGCTAGCTGGCATACATGATTTGTGCCTTTCCCAAATACAACTTTTTAATCTATCTCAATATTTCTGTCATTCCCCCAATCTCTCACTCACTTTCTCACACTCAGTCACTCTCCCTCTCGCCTTCCCTCCTTCCTTCGCTTCCTCCATCTCTCGCTCCCTTGCTTCCTCACTCCCTCTTTCATTTAGTTCCATACTTGTGTTTCTCTCTGTTTCCCTCCCCTCTCTGTAGTTGTATTGACTGTCCACATCACAGGACCGTCAAGGTTTCCTCCAGACAGTTTAACTACCATCTCTCACCAGAGATAAAAACGAACCCATTGCCCGAGCAGGAAACGGGAACAGTCAGGTGGAATCTGCTTAGTTGTTCTCCAAATAGGTTACTTACGTTTCAATTTTCAAAGTTTATTTGCCACATGCACATGATACAACAGGTGTAAAACAATGAAACTGGCTCTTTCCCACAATGCAGTGATAATAACAATAATATAGATAATAGAACGTTTTAAAAAAACACAAGAAAAATGAGAATCCAGGTATATACTTATTTATTTTTATTTCACCTTTATTTAACCAGGTAGGCTAGTTGAGAACACCTTTATTTAACCAGGTAGGCTAGTTGAGAACACCTTTATTTAACCAGGTAGGCTAGTTGAGAACACCTTTATTTAACCAGGTAGGCTAGTTGAGAACACCTTTATTTAACCAGGTAGGCTAGTTGAGAACACCTTTATTTAACCAGGTAGGCTAGTTGAGAACACCTTCGTTTAACCAGGTAGGCTAGTTGAGAACACCTTTATTTAACCAGGTAGGCTAGTTGAGAACACCTTTATTTAACCAGGTAGGCTAGTTGAGAACACCTTTATTTAACCAGGTAGGCTAGTTGAGAACACCTTTATTTAACCAGGTAGGCTAGTTGAGAACACCTTTATTTAATCAGGTAGGCTAGTTGAGAACACCTTCATTTAACCAGGTAGGCTAGTTGAGAACAAGTTCTCATTTACAATTGCGACCTGGCCAAGATAAAGCATAGCAGTGTGAAGCAAAGCACAAACAACAACACAGAGTTACACATGGAGTAAACAATAAACAAGCCAATAACACAATAAACAAGTCAATGAAACAGTAGAATAAAATAATGTCTATATACAGTGTGTGCAAAATGCATGAGGAGGGAGGCAGTAAATAGGCCATAGGAGCGAATAATTACAATTTATCAGATTAACACTGGAGTGACAGATGAGCAGATGATGATGTGTAAGTAGTGATACTGGTGTGCAAAAGAGCAGCAAAGTAAAGAAAAACAGTATGGGGATGAGGTAGGTAGATTGGGTGGGCTATTTACAGATGGACAGCTGCAGCGATCGGTTAGCTGCTCAGATAGCTGATGTTTAAAGTTAGTGAGTGAAATATAAGTGTCAGTACCTTATTCAATGTCCAGGGGTACCGGAGTGGTTAAGGTAGGTTTAAACATAATCTCTCATGGTCAGACTAAAATAAACATAAATGGTAATGTAAATATGTCAACGAGATGTGTGAGATAACAGGCAGCATTAGTTAATGTGCTTTGGACAAATTGACCATTTCACAGGTGTTACCCAGTTCGCATATTTTGGTTCTTTTGAAGTTGTGGAAACGGATGGTTTTTTGTTTCACTGGGAGGTTCTGAGAACGTTTTACTGGGAGGTTCTGAGAACGGCCAAACCCTCCCCTAACCCAAACGATGCTGGGCCAATTGTGAGCCGCCTCATGGGTCTCCCAGTCGCAGCCGGCTATGGCACAGCCTGGGATCGAACCCGGGTCTGTAGTAACGCCTCTAGCACTACACTGGCCACTCGGAAGGCCTAATCTTGTGTTATTTATCCATGCCATTAGTCCACTGCACCACCAGGATGGAGTAAGCATGACACGCAAAGCTGTTCATTTGAGTCTATTCAAAGAGCCCCATTTCAAAGGAAACAGGCACTCATTAAGATCAGGTGTGGCCAATTAGTGGGCGCGGCCAACACACCTGAACACACTTAAGACAGATGATAGAGTTTTGTTGATGCTGACAAAGGAATGTGTTTCTAAATAACATTCTTAGAACGTTCCCTGAATGTTATTAAAATTCTTGTGGGTTTTTTTGGAAAGTTTTCTTGATGTTTTTGGAACAATTTGAGAACATGACTTGAAATAGAACCATGAGGAAACCTGTAGGAAACGCTATGCGGAAGAACTGACATTCTCACAGAAGAACGTTGTTTCTTAACTTTCTCAGAACTATTTGAGAACATTCCCAATGTCAAACCAGTTGTAGAACGTTCCTGGAACATTACCCAAAATGTGAAATGTAGGGTTAATGTAGGGTTAATGTAGGGTTAATGTAACCACATTTGAACATTTAAAGTAATGAAATGCCAAGTAAATTACGTTTTTTTTGTCAAGATACTTAAATGTGCTGAGAATGTTCCAAAGCCAAGCAACCAACCTGCACCATCCCAGAACGTTGTGGGAAGGTTGTATGCAAAACAATCATAGGACAACCACACCTTTACCAAGCTCTAAGAAAACATATGGTTCTCTGAACGTTATGCGCTAGCTGGGTAGCATCTTCTGAATTTTGAGGGGAGCGGACATTTGGCCCGTAACTTGCAAAGAGAGAGGGTGGAGCTCTTCATTCCTGTTCGTCAATCCTCGTTTCTATCTCTTCTCTTAACAAAAAATAAAACAATCTCTTACGTACTCAGAAACACAAAAGGGATCAACAGCCCTGCATTCACGCCCCATTACTGGCCTGTATGACAAAGGGAAAAGAGGGAAGTCTGTGTTAAATAAACCAGATCATTTATTCTGTTTGCAACAAGGCCATGAAGTAATACTGCAAGACAACATGGCAAATGCACTGATCTATATTTTCAAGAGTTGTGGTGACATCATCATTATCATCATGTTATGGGTATTCAAACAGGAGGAAGAGTTGTGGTGACATCATCATTATCATCATGTTATGGGTATTCAAACAGGAGGAAGAAGGGAAAAATATACTGTCAATGGCTACGGATTTAAGGAAGGGTGTTTCTGCTCTTTTCTTTCCCTGGGATGTGGCAGAATAGCTCACTGGTAACTGAGTGGGTGGCCAAGCACTGCTGTGGAGACATCAGGTCATTGACGTGTTTCAGGGACTGTAAAGACAGAGATGAATCGTCATTAACCATGACCTAAGGTCTTCACTAAGTTAGACTTAGCCTAGTAAGTACATTGACTATGTTGCCCATCAGCATTCTGGCAGTCAGGCAGACATATGGAGAGAGATAGCGAGAGAAATGTATCTTATTGTCAAATACAAAATACAAGGATCGCTGATGAATCATGAAACACATCAAGAATTAGGCTAGCTAACAATGTCCCACACAACACACAATCAATGTTACCTAAATGTGTATTCTCTCACTCTCTCTCACACACACACACACACACACACACACACACACACACACACACACACACACACACACACACACACACACACACACACACACACACACACACACACACACACACACACACACACACACACACACCAACTCACACACACACACACACACAGCTAGCATGACACAATGTTGACATTACTAGAGTTATTGTGATCATCTCTCTGTCTCTCACACTCACTTTCACTCACACACACATTTCCTGTCTTTAACTAAACATGTCAAAACATTAACTAGCTATTTTTTAGCTACAACAGGTAAAAATGGAAACTGACCATGTCCATGGAGGATTTGCCAGAGAGTAAATGTTTACTAGATACAATTCTGCTAATGTTAGCTAGCTAGAAAATGTTTCCTTGACATTCTTCTCGCCAAAAAAACACCGCTTTATTTATCAAAGTAAAACAAGAACTCCAGAAGAACAAGGACCATTTAGCAGTCAAATCTTTTTTTTTTTTTTGGTGAACATTTGGAGAAACTGTCGTTGTTTTCCAGCTGTGTTGTTGTGTGTCCTACTGGGCACTCTGTCCCAACTGCCGAATGGAACGTTGGCCGATGGGCTTGACTAAGCAGGTCAGCTCAGTGAGGACAGAACATAAAGACAGACTGCCACCATGTCTGGCTCAGTTTGCTGTCAAGTATGCAGGACTGGGGCTGAAGGGGTTTAAGGTTAGGGGAACCACAGGGAATGTGTTTGAGCATGTGAACAGGTCGGGTAGCAGACCTAAAAGGAATCCTAGATCCCTGTATCCCCCAAAGGCCCACAGGCCATTGGGGGGATTGTCACTATATCCGCATTAACTCTGGAGGAGATTAGCACCACGGTCTCAGAGGAGAGGAGCGGCATAGTCCTCTCTCTAAGCTTCTTGACGACTACTCAGAGAGAGGTGAGGTGCAGGAACAGAGAGAGGGAGAGCAATAGGGAGGGAAAGGGAGATTAGGTAACATGCTTTATCTAAAGTGCCCCCCCCACCCACTCCCTACTGAAACTAACACAATCCTGAGCTGAGCCAAGGCAAACTAACAAACCCCTCCCTATCCTCCTCAAACTCAGCAATCAAAAAAACGAGATGAGAACCACCTCTGGGCAGGTCACGGGGGCAGCTAGCCTGGACAGATGGGACCCCCCCCTCCACCACAAAAACCCTTTCCTTTCACAACCCCTGTCTGTCAGTCAGTCTGACTGGACAAAACACCACCACCGACTCCACCACCATATAATGGAAATGAGTGTATAATTAGGGCCAGTCCTTTGACGAGAGACCTCCAGAGGGTTAAGAGTTAGGCAAATGAACCCTTATTACAGAAAGAAAGGGCGTTTAAATTAGATGGGTAACCTGAGAAGCTGACAGGGCTACAGGAGAAGAATGTCTAGAGGGCATTAAAGGAGAGGAGACACAGAGGAAACCTCCTATAGGCTACCATTAACCTTCAACCTCACAGACAGGAAATTGCAAACAATGTACTTTCTGTGGTACACTTCCTTCTAGCTTTTGAACTCTATTCATTTACATGCAATGCTGGGACATAATGTATATAATATAATACAGTATATTGAGCAAAACCAACATGTTTGATTAGATTTTTAAGATACAAGATATTTTCCATGCTTCCTCATTTTGCTGGGTTGGTAGGACAAGTCTTCTCTCAATCAAACAACAACAGACAGCAGCAATCGCCACTCATCTTCAGCTTCCAATCTCCCAATTATTTAATTTAACCTTTATTTAACTAGGCAAGTCAGTTAAGAACCAATTCTTATTTACAATGAAGGCCTACCACAATCTCAACTCCAGCTTCCAATGCTCCCTCCACTCCAGCTTCCAATGCTCCCTCCACTCCAGCTTCCAATGCTCCATCCACTCCAGCTTCCAATCCTCCCTCCACTCCAGCTTCCAATGCTCCCTCCACTCCAGTTTCCAATGCTCCCTCCACTCTAGCTACCAATGCTCCCTCCACTCCAGCTTCCAATGCTCCCTTATCTCCAGCCTCCAATCCTCCCTCCACTCCAGCCTCCAATGCTCCCTCCACTCCAGCTTCCAATCCTCCCTCCACTCCAGCTTCCAATGGTCCCTCCATTCCAGCTTTCAATGCTCCCTCCACTCCAGCTTCCAATGCTCCATCTACTCCAGCTTCCAATCCTCTCTCCACTCCAGCTTCCAATCCTCCATCCACTCCAGTTTCCAATGCTCCCTCCACTCTAGCTACCAATGCTCCCTCCACTCCAGCTTCCAATGCTCCCTTATCTCCAGCCTCCAATCCTCCCTCCACTCCAGCCTCCAATCCTCCCTCCACTCCAGCCTCCAATCCTCCCTTATCTCCAGCTTGCAGGACCTATCAGGGCAGTTACAATGCAGATCAGCAGTCAAATCAAATCAAATGTATTTATATAGCCCTTCTTACATCAGCTGATATCTCAAAGTGCTCTACAGAACCCCAGCATAAAACCCCAAACAGCAAGCAATGCAGGTGTAGAAGCACAGTGGCTAGGAAAAACTCCCTTGAATGACCAGAACAGGGCTCCGGGCAGCCGAGCGGAAATGGAGGAAAACTCGCCTCCCTGCGGACCTGGCATCCTTTCACTCCCTCCTCTCCACATTTTCCTCCTCTGTCTCTGCTGCTAAAGCCACTTTCTACCACTCTAAATTCCAAGTATCTGCCTCTAACCCTAGGAAGCTCTTTGCCACCTTCTCCTCCCTCCTGAATCCTCCTCCCCCTCCCCCCTCCTCCCTCTCTGCAGATGACTTCGTCAACCATTTTGAAAAGAAGGTCGACGACATCCGATCCTCGTTTGCTAAGTCAAACGACACCGCTGGTTCTGCTCACACTGCCCTACCCTGTGCTCTGACCTCTTTCTCCCCTCTCTCTCCAGATGAAATCTCGCTTCTTGTGACGGCCGGCCGCCCAACAACCTGCCCGCTTGACCCTATCCCCTCCTCTCTTCTCCAGACCATTTCCGGAGACCTTCTCCCTTACCTCACCTCGCTCATCAACTCATCCCTGACCGCTGGCTACGTCCCTTCCGTCTTCAAGAGAGCGAGAGTTGCACCCCTTCTGAAAAACCTACACTCGATCCCTCCGATGTCAACAACTACAGACCAGTATCCCTTCTTTCTTTTCTCTCAAAACTCTTGAACGTGCCGTCCTTGGCCAGCTCTCCCGCTATCTCTCTCAGAATGACCTTCTTGATCCAAATCAGTCAGGTTTCAAGACTAGTCATTCAACTGAGACTGCTCTTCTCTGTATCACGGAGGCGCTCCGCACTGCTAAAGCTAACTCTCTCCTCTGCTCTCATCCTTCTAGACCTATCGGCTGCCTTCGATACTGTGAACCATCAGATCCTCCTCTCCACCCTCTCCGAGTTGGGCATCTCCGCGCGGCCCACGCTTGGATTGCGTCCTACCTGACAGGTCGCTCCTACCAGGTGGCGTGGCGAGACCCTGTCTCCTCGCCACGCGCTCTCACCACTGGTGTCCCCAGGGCTCTGTTCTAGGCCCTCTCCTATTCTCGCTATACACCAAGTCACTTGGCTCTGTCATAACCTCACATGGTCTCTCCTATCATTGCTATGCAGACGACACACAATTAATCTTCTCCTTTCCCCCTTCTGATGACCAGGTGGCGAATCGCATCTCTGCATGTCTGGCAGACATATCAGTGTGGATGACGGATCACCACCTCAAGCTGAACCTCGGCAAGACGGAGCTGCTCTTCCTCCCGGGGAAGGACTGCCCGTTCCATGATCTCGCCATCACGGTTGACAACTCCATTGTGTCCTCCTCCCAGAGCGCTAAGAACCTTGGCGTGATCCTGGACAACACCCTGTCGTTCTCAACTAACATCAAGGCGGTGGCCCGTTCCTGTAGGTTCATGCTCTACAACATCCGCAGAGTATGACCCTGCCTCACACAGGAAGCGGCGCAGGTCCTAATCCAGGCACTTGTCATCTCCCCGTCTGGATTACTGCAACTCGCTGTTGGCTGGGCTCCCTGCCTGTGCCATTAAACCCTAAAACTCATCCAGAACGCTGCAGCCCGTCTGGTGTTCAACCTTCCCAAGTTCTCTCACGTCACCCCGCTCCTCCGCTCTCTCCACTGGCTTCCAGTTGAAGCTCGCATCCGCTACAAGACCATGGTGCTTGCCTACGGAGCTGTGAGGGGAACGGCACCGCAGTACCTCCAGGCTCTGATCAGGCCCTACACCCAAACAAGGGCACTGCGTTCATCCACCTCTGGCCTGCTCGCCTCCCTACCACTGAGGAAGTACAGTTCCCGCTCAGCCCAGTCAAAACTGTTCGCTGCTCTGGCCCCCCAATGGTGGAACAAACTCCCTCACGACGCCAGGACAGCGGAGTCAATCACCACCTTCCGGAGACACCTGAAACCCCACCTCTTTAAGGAATACCTAGGATAGGATAAAGTAATCCTTCTCACCCCCCTTAAATGATTTAGATGCACTATTGTAAAGTGGCTGTTCCACTGGATGTCATAAGGTGAATTCACCAATTTGTAAGTCGCTCTGGATAAGAGCGTCTGCCAAATGACTTAAATGTAATGTAATGTAATGACCAAAACCTAGGAAGAAACCTAGAGAGGAACCAGGCTATGAGGGGTGGCCAGTCCTTTTCTGGCTGTGCTGGGTGGAGATTATAACAGAACAAATGTTCATAAATGACCAGCACGGTCAAATAATAATAATCACAGTGGTTGTCGAGGGGGAAGCAAGTCAGCACCTCAGGAGTAAATGTCACTTGGCTTTTCATAGCCGATCATTAAGAGTATCTCTACCGCTCCTGCTGTCTCTAGAGAGTTGAAAACAGCAGGTCTGGGACAGGTAGCACATCCGGTGAACAAGTCAGGGTTCCATAGCTGCAGGCAGTTGAAACAGGAGCAGCAGCACGGCCAGGTGGACTGGGGACAGCAAGGAGTCATCATGCCAGGTAGTCCTGAGGCATGGTCCTAAGCCTCAGGTCCTCCAGCAGAGAGAAAGAAAGAGAGAAAGAGAGAATTAGAGAGAGCATACTTAAATTCACACATGACACCGGATTAGACAGGAGAAGTGCTCCAGATATAACAGACTAACCCTAGCCCCCCGACACCCACCAGACTGACTGTGGTCCTGGAGGCTCCATGTGTATTGGCTCCACTGTGTATTGATCCCACTAGACTGTAGTCCTGGAGGGCTCCACTGTGTATTGATCCC
>NW_027010577.1:17500-30493 GCF_036934945.1 Oncorhynchus masou masou | reverse complement strand
TGCAGGTCAGGATTGGGTGGAGACTTCAGATGTTCACTTCATCACATGTAGTCGGGCGGTTGTGGATGGGTGAACAAACAGCTGACACACATGCATCACTAACACACACACACACACACACACACACACACACACACACACACACACACACACACACACACACACACACACACACACACACACACACACACACACACACACACACACACACACACACACACACACACGCACGCACGCACACAGCAGGAGTTGTCTTATAAACCAGAGTATTTACAGAGTAGTTAGATCTGGCAGTACACCTCGTCTCTTCAGAAGTCTAACAGATGTCATGTATAGGGACTACTGTCTCTCTCCCTCATCCCCCCCTCTCTCCCTCATCCCTCTCTCTCTCTCTCCCTCATCCCCCTCTCTCTCTCATCCCTCTTTCTCTCTCTCCCCTCCCACCCCCTCTCTCCCCTCATCCCTCTCTCTCTCTCTCTCATCCCTCTCTTTCTCTCTCCCTCATCCCCCTCTCTCTCTCTCATCACTCTCTTTCTCTCTCCCTCATCCCCCTCTCTCTCTCTCCCTCATCCCTCTCTCTCTCTCTCCCTCATCCCCCTCTCTCTCTCTCCCTCATCCCTCTCTTTCTCTCTCCCTCACCCCCCTCTCTCTCTCTCTCTAGACAGAGTTGCATTCCTTTTATCACAGAGACTCACACACCTCTTTTACTTTTCTGTCTCTTCTGATGCAGGTCTGAAGGTCTCCTCCCCTCCCCCTCCACTCCCCCTCCCTCCCCTCCCCTCCCCTCCCTCCCCCCCCTCCCCTCCCCTCCCCTCCCCTACACACCCTACATCCACCATGGAGCCTCTGGACAGGACAGGCTGGACACTGCTCTCTGGTGACCCCAACACCTCCACTCCCAACCTGGGGTATCACTACTCCTACCCTGATTCTGGCCCTGCAACCCCGTCCTTCCCCCTCCCCATCCTTGTTCCCCAGTTCGTCCTCCAACGTGTCCAGTCAGAGCGTCCCGTTCCAGGGCAGCAGTACCCTGATGACTGCGGTCATCTCCCTGAGTGTGTTCGTGGTCGGCCTGATCGGTAACACCCTGGCCATCTACGTGGTGCTACGCTACGCCAAGATGAAGACCGTCACCAACATCTATATTCTGAACCTGGCAGTCGCAGACGAACTCTACATCCTGGGACTTCCCTTCCTCACCACCCAGGTAGCCTAGAGGTCAGAGGTTAGAGGTCAGAGATGAACTCTACATTCTGGGACTTCCCTTCCTCACCACCCAGGTAGCCTAGAGGTCAGAGGTCAGAGATGAACTCTACATCCTGGGACTTCCCTTCCTCACCACCCAGGTAGCCTAGAGGTCAGAGGTCAGAGGTTAGAGATGAATTGTACATCCTGGGATTTCCCTTCCTCACCACCCAGGTAGCCTAGAGGTCAGAGGTTAGAGGTCAGAGATGAACTGTACACCCTGAGACTCCCTTCCTCACCACCCAGGTAGCCTAGAGGTCAGAGGTCAGAGGTTAGAGATGAACTCTATCCTGGGACTTCCCTTCCTCACCACCCAGGTAGCCTAGAGGTCAGAGGTTAGAGGTTAGAGATGAACTGTACATCCTGGGACTTCCCTTCCTCACCACCCAGGTAGCCTAGAGGTCAGAGGTTAGAGGTTAGAGATGAACTGTACATCCTGGGACTTCCCTTCCTCACCACCCAGGTAGCCTAGAGGTCAGAGGTTAGAGGTTAGAGATGAACTGTACATCCTGGGACTTCCTTCCTCACCACCCAGGTAGCCTAGAGGTCAGAGGTTAGAGGTTAGAGATGAACTGTACATCCTGGGACTTCCCTTCCTCACCACCCAGGTAGCTTAGAGGTTAGAAGCTAGAGGTTAGAAGAGTGGGCCAGCAACCAGAGGGTTTTCGGTTTGAATCCTAGCTCTGACAAGGCAACATCTGGTCTGGAGTAAGGGTCACTGAAAGGTATCTGGCATCAGTGTCCAAGATGCCATCTCATCTCTTGCCGTTGTACCCTTAAGCAAGGCACTTAAGCTGTAAACAGCCCTCAGCGCCAACCTTTGTGTCTGTTTGTCTTTCTGAGGGGTTTGAATGAAGCAGAAGACAACTTCCAATAAAGTAATATCTTTTTTCTTCCTCCTCCTCCTCTTCCTCCTCCTCCTTCCAGAACGTTCTCTCCTACTGGCCGTTCGGCTCCTTCCTGTGTCGCGTGCTGATGACCGCTGACTCCATGAGCCAGTTCACCTCCATCTTCTGTCTGACCGTGATGTCTATCGACCGCTACCTGGCCGTGTCCCCCCATACGGTCTGAGGAAATGGCGGCGACCGCGAGTGGCGAAGGTGGTGAGCGCCGCGGTGTGGGCGTTGTCGTTGGTGGTCGTCCTGCCCGTGGTCGTGTTCTCCGGCGTACAGGACACGTTTAACTCGTGTAACATCAGCTGGCCGGAGCCGCAGGGGTGTGGTCCACCGTGTTTATCCTGTACACGGCTACGCTGGGGTTCTGCGGACCACTTCTGGTCATCTGTCTCTGCTACCTGCTCATCGTGGTTAAGGTGGGGGGGGTCATAGGTCAAAATCATTCTGGTTTTCTTCTGTGTTTCTGTGTTAGCTACAGTACCATTGTTTTGGTGGCTCGTTGTGGTCAAGACTGCATTATTAGAAATGTTTGGTTTGGCTGTTTGAACTCATTTCTGTTTCTTTCATTTGGTCATTAAATGCTTCTCTGTGTTGTTGTTTTGTGCAACACGGTCTCACAGTCTCATCTCAGACGTTTCTCAAACGTCACATTTTGAAGAGTTTACGGTTACAATTAGATATTAACTCTGAATGGTTCAGGTTAGATATTAACTCTGAATGGTTCAGGTTAGATATTAACTCTGAATGGTTCAGGTTAGGTATTAACTCTGAATGGTTAAGGTTAGATATTAACTCTGAATGGTTCAGGTTAGATATTAACTCTGAATGGTTAAGGTTAGATATTAACTCTGAATGGTTCAGGTTAGATATTAACTCTGAATGGTTCAGGTTAGATATTAACTCTGAATGGTTAAGGTTAGGGTATTAACTCTGAATGGTTCAGGTTAGATATTAACTCTGAATGGTTAAGGTGGGGGGGGGGGGTCATAGGTCAAAATCATTCTGGTTTTCTTCTGTGTTTCTGTGTTAGCTACAGTACCATTGTTTTGGTTGCTCGTTGTGGTCAAGACTGCATTATTAGAAATGTTTGGTTTGGCTGTTTGAACTCATTTCTGTTTCTTTCATTTGGTCATTAAATGCTTCTCTGTGTTGTTGTTTTGTGCAACACGGTCTCACAGTCTCACCTCAGAATTAGACGTTTATCCATGTTTCTCAAACGTCACATTTTGAAGTGTTTACGGTTACAATTAGGGATTAACTCTGAATGGTTCAGGTTAGATATTAACTCTGAATGGTTCAGGTTAGGGTATTAACTCTGAATGGTTAAGGTTAGGGTATTAACTCTGAATGGTTAAGGTTAGATATTAACTCTGAATGGTTCAGGTTAGATATTAACTCTGAATGGTTCAGGTTAGATATTAACTCTGAATGGTTCAGGTTAGATATTAACTCTGAATGGTTAAGGTTAGATATTAACTCTGAATGGTTAAGGTTAGATATTAACTCTGAATGGTTCAGGTTAGATATTAACTCTGAATGGTTCAGGTTAGATATTAACTCTGAATGGTTAAGGTTAGATATTAACTCTGAATGGTTCAGGTTAGATATTAACTCTGAATGGTTAAGGTTAGATATTAACTCTGAATGGTTCAGGTCAGGATATTAACTCTGAATGGTTAAGGTTAGATATTAACTCTGAATGGTTAAGGTTAGATATTAACTCTGAATGGTTAAGGTTAGATATTAACTCTGAATGGTTCAGGTTAGATATTAACTCTGAATGGTTAAGGTTAGATATTAACTCTGAATGGTTCAGGTCAGGGTATTAACTCTGAATGGTTCAGGTTAGATATTAACTCTGAATGGTTAAGGTTAGATATTAACTCTGAATGGTTAAGGTTAGATATTAACTCTGAATGGTTAAGGTTAGATATTAACTGAATGGTTCAGGTCAGGGTATTAACTCTGAATGGTTCAGGTTAGATATTAACTCTGAATGGTTCAGGTTAGGGTATTAACTCTGAATGGTTCAGGTTAGGTATTAACTCTGAATGGTTAAGGTTAGATATTAACTCTGAATGGTTCAGGTCAGGGTATTAACTCTGAATGGTTAAGGTTAGATATTAACTCTGAATGGTTAAGGTTAGGGTATTAACTCTGAATGGTTCAGGTTAGATATTAACTCTGAATGGTTCAGGTTAGGGTATTAACTCTGAATGGTTAAGGTTAGATATTAACTCTGAATGGTTCAGGTTAGGGTATTAACTCTGAATGGTTCAGGTTAGATATTAACTCTGAATGGTTAAGGTTAGATATTAACTCTGAATGGTTAAGGTTAGATATTAACTCTGAATGGTTAAGGTTAGATATTAACTCTGAATGGTTCAGGTTAGGTATTAACTCTGAATGGTTCAGGTTAGATATTAACTCTGAATGGTTAAGGTTTGGGTTGGGCTTAAAACAAAGATTTTAAAAAACAACCTTATATTGCTGGATTTGAACATACAACCATTGCACCAGAGGCAGATGCTTTCTCCCATCTACAACACCCCATCCAAAACCCCAACCTTCTTGAATGCACTCACTGGTGCCCCTAGTGGTCTGTTTCCACACCACCTCCCCACCTCAGGCCTGGATGGACTCATAGTGACTTGTGTCCCGGTGAGCTGGCTGGTTTTCTGGTCATTATCTTCCAGGTGTGTGGAAAAGCATTCCGGAATACTATGTTGTTCTGTTGTTCTGTTTCGTCATTCCGACCATTCTTTTCCGTGTGTGTTTTATATTGACCTGTTTGTATGTAAGAGAGATTCTGCTGCAGCTTTCCCTTCTCTCACCACCACCATTTTGTTCCCCCCCTCCAGGTGAAGTCTTCAGGTGTGCGGGCGGGCTTCACCAAGCGCCGGCGGTCAGAGCGCAAGGTGACCCGTATGGTGGTGATCATCGTGGTGGTCTTCGTCCTCTGCTGGCTCCCCTTCTTCATCATCAACATCATCAACCTCATCATCATCATCCCAGAGTCCTCTGTGACCGCCGGCGTCTACTTCTTCTCTGGTACCAGAAGAAACCTTTTAGGCTGCATCCCAAATAGCACCCTAATCCCTGTGTAGTGTACTACTGTTTACCAGAGCCCTATGGGGAATAAGCTACACTCACTCTGACCCTAAGGGGGAGAGGGTTGGAGAGAGGAGAAGAGGGGAAAAGAGGGGGAGGAGATGGGAGGAGAGGGGAAAGAGGGGTAGGAGATGGGGAGGAAAGGGGAAAGAGGGATGGGAGAGAGAGAGAAACAGAGAAAGAGAGAGAGAGAGAGGTAGGAGAGAGAGGAGAGAGAGAGAGGTGGGAGAGAGAGAAGGAGAGCGAGAGAAAGAGGTGGGAGAGAGAGAGAGAGGTGTGAGAGAGAGAGAGAGAGGTGGGAGAGAGAGAAGGAGAGCGAGAGAAAGAGGTGGGAGAGAGAGGTGTGAGAGAGAGAGAGAGAGAGAGGTGTGAGAGAGAGAGAGAGAGGTGGGAGAGAGAGAAAGAGGTGGGAGAGAGAGAGAGAGGTGTGAGAGAGAGAGAGGTGGGAGAGAGAGAAAGAGGTGGGAGAGAGAGGTGTGTGAGAGAGAGAGAGAGAGAGGTGGGAGAGAGAGAAGGAGAGAGAGAGAGAGAGGTGGGAGAGAGAGAAAGAGAGAGAGGTGGGAGAGAGAGAAGGAGAGCGAGAGAAAGAGGTGTGAGAGAGAGAGAGAGAGAGCGAGGAGAAGGATAAAAGTGTGAGACAGACATTGACATTGTTTTGTCTCTACTCCCCAGTCATCCTGTCCTATGTTAACTCCTGTGCCAACCCTCTGCTCTATGGCTTCCTGTCAGACAACTTCAGACAGAGCTTCAGAAAGGTGATTATTATTTAATCAACCTTATTTTAACCTTTATTTAAACAGGAAAAGATACTTGAGGCTTGAAAGCTCTTTTGCGAGGAAGACCTGGGGACCTGGAGGTGCTTCGTTGCCAGCAGCACCATCCCCTTCACAGAACAATCTGTTATTTCATAGAATAGACATTTATTAGTACATGTTCGGTATTTATATAAAATACCAGTTTTCCTCAGTGCTCACCACAGTGCATCGTCTTCCCGGTCCCATGTGCTTGATTTCTTCCGGAAGGTTCTGTGCGTGCGGAAGGCCAACGGCGTGGAGGATGGCGACCCCAGCGCCCCGAGGATGGAGAAAACTAGAGAGACGACAAGAGACGACTCCTTCCTGTCGCCTAGGAACCACGATGGACACAACGGACTCACACACAGAATAGCCAGGTGAGGAGGGGAGTGAGCCCTGTGTGTGTAAACCATATTACAGATGTCAGGGACACACCACAGAATAGCCAGGTGAGGAGGAGGGAGCCCTGTGTGTAAACCATATTACAGATGTCAGGGACACACCACAGAATAGCCAGGTGAGGAGGGAGGGGCCCTGTGTGTGTAAACCATATTACAGATGTCAGGGACACGGCACACAGCAGCCAGCTTGGAGTGGAGGGGAGGGAGGAGGACCAATCAGTGTATAGTATAGGGAGGTGAGGAGGACCAATCAGTGTATAGTATAGGGAGGGAAGGAGGACCAATCAGTGTATAGTATAGGGGGAGGGAGGAGGACCAATCAGTGTATAGTATAGGGAGGGGAGGAGGACCAATCAGTGTATAGTATAGGGAGGGGGAGGAGGACCAATCAGTGTATAGTATAGGGAGGGGGAGGAGGACCAATCAGTGTATAGTATAGGGAGGGGATGAGGACCATATTACAGATGTCAGGGACACACCACAGAATAGCCAGGTGAGGAGGGAGGGGGAGCCCTGTGTGTGTAAACCATATTACAGATGTCAGGGACACGGCACACAGCAGCCAGCTTGGAGTGGAGGGGAGGGGAGGAGGACCAATCAGTGTATAGTATAGGAGGTGAGGAGGACCAATCAGTGTATAGTATAGGGAGGGAAGGAGGACCAATCAGTGTATAGTATAGGGAGGGGAGTAGGACCAATCAGTGTATAGTATAGGGAGGGGAGGAGGGACCAATCAGTGTATAGTATAGGGAGGGAGGAGGACCAATCAGTGTATAGTATAGGGAGGGGAGGGGAGGACCAATCAGTGTATAGTATAGGGAGGGGATGAGGACCAATCAGTGTATAGTATAGGGAGGGGAGGAGGACCAATCAGTGTATCGTATAGGGAGGAGGAGGACCAATCAGTGTATAGTATAGGGAGGTGAGGAGGACCAATCAGTGTATAGTATAGGGAGGGGAGGAGGACCAATCAGTGTATAGTATAGGGAGGGGAGGAGGACCAATCAGTGTATAGTATAGGGAGGGGAGGAGGACCAATCAGTGTATAGTATAGGGAGGGGGGAGGAGGGACCAATCAGTGTATAGTATAGGGAGGGGAGGAGGACCAATCAGTGTGTGGTATAGGGAGGGGAGGAGGACCAATCAGTGTGTGGTATAGGGAGGGGAGGAGGACCAATCAGTGTATAGTATAGGGAGGGGAGGAGGACCAATCAGTGTATAGTATAGGGAGGGGAGGAGGACCAATCAGTGTGTGTATAGGGAGGGGAGGAGGACCAATCAGTGTGTGGTATAGGGGAGGGGGAGGAGGACCAATCAGTGTGTGGTATAGGGAGGGAGGAGGACCAATCAGTGTGTGGTATAGGGAGGGGAGGAGGACCAATCAGTGTGGTATAGGGAGGAGGAGGACCAATCAGTGTGTGGTATAGGGGAGGGGAGGAGGACCAATCAGTGTGTGGTATAGGAGGGGGAGGAGGACCAATCAGTGTGTGGTATAGGGAGCGGGTATTAATGTGTTTATTATTGTGGTCTCAGGTGGAGTGTATATATGTTTATTACTGTGGTCTCAGTAGGAGTGTATATGTGTTTATTACTGTGGTCTCAGTAGGAGTGTATATGTGTTTATTACTGTGGCCTCAGTCGGAGTGTATATGTGTTTATTACTGTGGTCTCAGTCGGAGTGTATATGTGTTTATTATTGTGGTCTCAGTCGGAGTGTATATGTGTTTATTACTGTGGCCTCAGTCGGAGTGTATATGTGTTTATTACTGTGGTCTCAGGTGGAGTGTATATGTGTTTATTACTGTGGTCTCAGGTTGGAGAGAGAGGGAGAGAGAGGGATGGAGAAAGAGGAATGGAGAGAGAGGGGGAAGGAGAGAGAGAGGATGTAGAAAGAGGGATGGAGAGAGGGATGGAGAGAGAGGGGATGGAGAGAGGGGATGAGAGAGGGAATGGAGAGAGAGGGAAGGAGAGACAGAGGGATGGAGAGAGAGGGATGGAGAGAGAGAGGATGAGAGAGAGGGATGGAGAGGGATGGAGAGAGAGGGATGGAGAGGGGGATGGAGACAGAGGGATGGAGAAAGGGGGATAGAGAGAGGGATGGAGAGAGTGGGATGGAGAGAGAGGGGATGGAGAGAGAGGGGTGGAGAAAAGAGGGATGAGAGAGGATGGAGAGATAGAGGGATGGAGAGAGGGATGGAGAGAGAGGGATGGAGAGAGAGATGGAGAGAGAGGGATGGAGAGATAGAGGGATGGAGAGAGAGGGATGGAGGAGAGGGATGGAGAGAGAGGGATGGAGAGAGAGGGATGGAGAGATAGAGGGATGGAGAGAGAGGGATGGAGAGAGAGGGATGGAGAGAGGGATATAGAGAGGGGTTTGCGAGAGGGATGGAGAGGGGGATGGAGAGAGAGAAAGGCAGAGGGAGGGATTGAGGAAGAGTGAAAACAGGGAGAGGAGAACAGAATAGTGTCCAATCTTCTCAATATGGTTGCGTGTGAAGGTGTGTGTGTGTGTGTGTGTGTGTGTGTGTGTTCCCCTGTCGTAACACAGTAAGCAGTGTGTGATTGAGTTGTTGTAGCAGACAGATTGGTTCTGGTTAAAGTCCTTTATGTGTGATTCAGCTCTAAATGAAACAGATTGAAATAGAAAGCTGGTCTTGAGGTGAACAGGAGCTCTTTATTTTGTTCTGTTTCAGTCAATCATTATGGATCACACTCTCCATGTTGCACACACACACACACACACACACACACACACACACACACACACACACACACACACACACACACACACACACACACACACACACACACACACACACACACACACACACACACACACACACACACGCAGGAACGAACACACACCTGAGGGTGCCACTGTCTCTTGCCTCTTGTCTCTGCAGGCCGTCCAATTGGAGCCTTGTGGTAGCCCAGGGGAGAAAACAAGGCCCTCAGGGCCCACTGTGATTTGCCAGTCCTCGCTTTAAACTCACCTGATTGGCCGGTTTGAAGTCTCTCTCCCTCTCTGTGTCTCTCTCTCTCTCTCTCTCTCTCTCTCTCCCTCCATATCCCTCCCTCCCTCCCCTCTTAATTCAATTCAATTCCGGGGTTTTATTGGTATGGGAAACAGAAGTTGCCAAAGAAAGTGAAATAGATAAACTAAAGTGAAATAAACAATAAAAAGTGAACAGTAAACATTACACACAAGTTCCAAAAGAATAGAGACATTTCAAATGTCATATTATGTCTATATACAGTGTTGTAACGATGTGCAAATTGTTAAAGTACAAAGAGAAAATAAATATGGGTTGGATTTACAATAGTGTTTATTCTGGTTGACCTTTTCTTGTGGCAACAGGTCACAAATATTGCACACCGTGGCATTTCACTCAATAGATATGGGAGTTAATCCAAATTTGACTTGTTTTCTAAAGGCTATGCTCACTGAGTCTGTACAGAGTCAAAGCTTTCCTTCAGCTTGGGTCAGTCACAGTGGTCAGGTATTCTGCCGTGTGTACTCTCTGTTTAGGGCCAAACAGCATTCTAGTTTGCTCTGTTTTTTTGTTAATTCTTTCAATCTGTCAAATAGTTATCTCTTTGTTTTCTCATGATTTGTTTGTGGATAATTGTGTTGCTGTCCTGGGGCTCTGTGTGGTGTGTTTGTGAACAGAGCCTCAGGACCTGTTTGCTTCTCTCTCTCTGTCTCTCGCCCTCTATTCTATCCTTCTCATATCACTCTCCCTCTGTTTTCTCTCTCTCTCTCTGTTTCTCCCTCTCTCTCTCTCTCTCTCTCTCTCTCTCTCTCTCTCTCTCCCTCTGTTTCTCCCTCTGTTTCTCCCTTTCTCTCTCTCTCCCTCTGTTTGTCCCTCTCTCTCTCTCTCTCTCTCTCTCTCTCTCTCTCTCTCTCTCTCTCTTTCTCTCCCTCTGTTTCTCCCTCTCTCTCTCCCTCTCCCTGTTTCTCCCTCCGTTTCTCCCTTTCTCTCTCTCTCTCTCTCACCCTCTGTTTGTCCCCTCTCTCTCTCTCTCTCTCTCTCTCTCTCTCTCTCTCTCCTCTGTTTCTCTCCCTCTCTCCCCCTCTGTTTCTCTCTCTCTCTCTCCCTCTGTTTCACCCTCTCTCCTCTCTCTCTCTCTCTCTCTCTCTCTCTCCCTCTGTTTCTCTCTCCCTCCCTCTGTTTCTCCCTCTCTCTCCCTCTGTTTCTCTCCCTCTCTCTCCCTCTCTCTCTCTCTGTTATCTTTTGATTACCATTTACAGAGGAGCTTTAAGTGCAACGACAAACATAAAGTAAACACCATCAAACACCACGAAGCAGCAGCGCTTTCAGGGTCGTTGTTACAGAGATGAGTCCCCCTCCATCTGAAGCTGTTAAGTGACTGATGCAGGAGTTTGGATCACCACTTGATTACAGGGATGCTCGAAGTGCAGCAACAACAACAACAACAACAGCAGCAGCAGCACGACAATGCAGTATGAAGCACCACAGCACTTTCAGGGTTGTTTGTTGCAGAGGAGAGGACACAGAGGTTCATCTATTTCAACAGTTGATTTGTAAAACACGTTCCACTACTTCAGTGTGTTCTGAATGGCGCTTACATCGCCGTTTCCCAACTGCTCTGTTATATAACGTGTTTTTCATCTTCACGATTCCTTTTAAAAGTGATATTTTACTCTACAAAGTCAAGCTACTAGTTGTGCTGTTATTTCGTGTCTCTACTATGCTTTGTAATGGTGTGGCTTTATCAGTGTCTGTTTGGGCTTTCTGAGGAGGCTTCTAGAATCTGTCTCTGTTTGGGCTTTCTGAGGAGGCTTCTAGAATCTGTCTCTGTTTGGGCTTTCTGAGGAGGCTTCTAGAATCTGTCTCTGTTTGGGCTTTCTGAGGAGGCTTCTAGAATCTGTCTCTGTTTGGGCTTTCTGAGGAGGCTTCTAGAATCTGTCTCTGTTTGGGCTTTCTGAGGAGGCTTTAGAATCTGTCTCTGATGGGCTTTCTGAGGAGGCTTCTAGAATCTGTCTCTGTTTGGGCTTTCTGAGGAGGCTTCTAGAATCTGTCTCTGTTTGGGCTTTCTGAGGAGGCTTCTAGAATCTGTCTCTGTTTGGGCTTTCTGAGGAGGCTTCTAGAATCTGTCTCTGTTTGGGCTTTCTGAGGAGGCTTCTAGAATCTGTCTCTGTTTTGGCTTTCAGAGGAGGCTTCTAGAATCTGTCTCTGTTTGGCTTTCTGAGGAGGCTTCTAGAATCTGTCTCTGTTTGGGCTTTCTGAGGAGGCTTCTAGAATCTGTCTCTGTTTGGGTTTCTGAGGAGGCTTCTAGAATCTGTCTCTGTTTGGGCTTTCTGAGGAGGCTTCTAGAATCTGTCTCTGTTTGGGCTTTCTGAGGAGGCTTCTAGAATCTGTCTCTGTTTGGGCTTTCTGAGGAGGCTTCTAGAATCTGTCTCTGTTTGGGCTTTCTGAGGAGGCTTCTAGAATCTGTCTCTGTTTTGGCTTTCTGAGGAGGCTTCTAGAATCTGTCTCTGTTTGGGCTTTCTGAGGAGGCTTCTAGAATCTGTCTCTGTTTGGGCTTTCTGAGGAGGCTTCTAGAATCTGTCTCTGTTTGGGCTTTCTGAGGGGGCTTCTAGAATCTGTCTCTGTTTGGGCTTTCTGAGGAGGCTTCTAGAATCTGTCTCTGTTTTGGCTTTCTGAGGAGGCTTCTAGAATCTGTCTCTGTTTGGGCTTTCTGAGGAGGCTTCAGAATCTGCTTCTGAGGGGCTTCAGAATCTGTCTCTGTTTGGGCTTTCTGAGAGGCTTCTGAATCTGTCTCTGTTTTTGGCTTTCTGTCTCTGTTTTGGCTTTCTGAGGAGGCTTCTAAGTCTGTCTCTGTTTGGCCTTCTGAGAGGCTAGAATCTGTCTCTGTTTTGGCTTTCTGAGGGGCTTCTAGAAATCTCTTGCAGACGCTTTGATGAAGAAGTTATGACCGTGTTGTGTGGCTGCTGCTATTGCTGTGCCTTATCTGGTTTTTGTGTGTGTTTGGTGTGTGTAACGCTCAATGGGAAACGTGCCTCATATCTCAGGGTTCATTGCAGCCGCCAGATCGTTTGTTTCGACCAATCACGTTGCAGGGCTGGCCGAAGTTGCCCTTAACCACAGATCTAGGATCAGATTACACTTTCCTAATCCTATCTATAACCATTAGATATTAACCTAACCACAGATCTGGGATCAGATTACACTCAACTAATCATATCCTAGCATTAGCATTTCTTATTAGACAAGTTTACGTAGGTCCCTCCCTCTTCTGGCCTGTTTGCTTCCTTTCGGTTCCTAGAGAATAGGACCCTGTTTTCACGACAGGATAGATAGAAAGAGCTAAGAATGGGAGTCAGCTTCTATCTGTTTTTATTTATTTATGAAACAATGTGAACACCCTTCATCCTTATGTACAGTTTGTTTGTTTTCTTTGTAATAAAACAGTGTGACCATTAAATCCTTGACTAACTTCTGTGATATTGAATAAGTCTTGTATACACAATCTAGTCTACTCTTTTTCTATACCTCACTCATGCCAATAGAAAATACATCT
>NW_027010577.1:7500-10000 GCF_036934945.1 Oncorhynchus masou masou | reverse complement strand
TTTTTAACTTGCTTTGGAAATGTTAACATGTTTCCCATGCCAATAAATACATTAATTGAACTGAATTGGGAGAGGGGAGAGGAACGGAATTGAAATAGAAATGCTCTTCTGATAGATGCTCTTCTGATACAGACGACAAACAAGTTGTTTATGTACACACTGTGGGTGTATATGTACACACTGTACACACTATGTACACACTGTGGGTGTATATGTACACACTGTACACACTATGTACACACTGTGGGTGTATATGTACACACTGTACACACTATGTACACACTGTGGGTGTATATGTACACACTGTGGGTGTTTCTGTACACACTGTGGGTGTTTCTGTACACACTGTGGGTGTTTCTGTACACACTGTGGGTGTTTCTGTACACACTGTGGGTGTTTATGTACACACTGTGGGTGTTTCTGTACACACTGTGGGTGTATATGTACACACTGTCGGTGTTCATCAAAATGCTCCGAGCAGCTTGGAGGGAGGGAGGGAGTATGACTCTAAATTAAAGTATGCGAAACAGAGCACAGAGGGCACTTCTCAAATGGGTACTCTGTTTGTACATATTTTGAAGCATCGATGCAGGCTTCAATGGAAAGTATGCCAAAAAAATATGACGCAACCGTGTAATAAATTACGCAACATTTCTTGAAATCAACGGCGGCCATTATGTGAGCAAGCGAGAGAACACACACTCTGACTCTGGAAGGAAACGTTGCCTATTCACATCTCATATGTTGTCTGACTACAATATTTTATCTTGATAGGTTAATAAATACATGCTGTGTTTAATTTGGGCATGTTTACCTGCCACTGTTCTGTAGATCGGATGCCCATAATAAGTCAATAGGGGTAACTGGCTAGCTTCTACTGTTAGCTAGCTATCTAGATAGCCATGAAGAAGTGTTCGCTAGCTACCCATGAAAAATTGACATTTACCTTGCATAATATTCGTTTTACATCATTTTTGCCTATTAAACTATCTGGTTAGCTACATTATTACGAGTCAAATATAGCGAGCTTATAGTTATGAAGTAAAAGGTTTGCTTTGTGTATATCTTGCGACCCCTATTACTAGCCTGTTCAACCTCTCTTTCGTATCGTCTGAGATTCCCAAAGATTGGAAAGCTGCCGCGGTCATCAACCCTCTTCAAAGGGGGGGACACTCTCGACCCAAACTGCTACAGACCTGTATATATCCTACCCTGTCTTTCTGAGGTCTTCAAAAGCCAAGTTAACAAACAGATGACCGACCATTTCGAATCCCACCGTACCTTCTCCGCTATGCAATCTGGTTTCCAAGCAGGGATTGGGTGCTCCTCAGCCACGCTCAAGGTTCTAAACGACATCATAACAGCCATCGATAAGAGACATTATTGTGCAGCCATATTCATCGACCTGGCCAAGGCCTTCGAATCTGTCAATCACCACATTCTTATTGGCAGACTCGACAGCCTTGGTTTCTCAAATGAATGGCTCGCCTGGTTTACCAACTACATCTCTGATAGAGTTCAGTGTGTCAAATCGGAGTGCCTGTGTTCCAGACCTCTGTCAGTCTCTATGGGGGTGCCACAGGGTTCAATTCTCGGGCCGACTCTCTTCTCTGTATACATCAATCATGTTGCTCTTGCTGCTGGTTATTCTCTGATATGCCTCTACGCAGACGACACCATTCTGTATACTTCTGGCCCCTCTTTGGACACAATCCTCCAGACGAGCTTCAATGCCATACAACTCTCCTTCCGTGGCCACCAACTGCTCTTAAACGCAAGTAAAACGAAATGCATGCTATTCAACCGATCACTGCCCTCACCTGTTCGCCCGTCCAGCATCACTACTCTGGACGGCTCTGACTTAGAATACGTGGACAACTCTCCTTCCAGACTCACATTAAGCATCTCCAATCCAAAATTAAATCTAGAATACACATCCTATATCGCAACAAAGCATCCTTCACTCATGCTGCCAAACATACCCTCGTAAAACTGACCATCCTACCGATCCTCGACTTCGGTGATGTCATCTATAAAATTGCCTCCAACACTCTACTCCACAAACTGGATGCAGTCTATCACAGTGTCATCTGTTTTGTCACCAAAGCCCCATACACTACCCACCATTGCGACTTGTACGCTCTCGTTGGTTGGCCCTCGCTTCATACTCGTCACCAAACCCACTGGCTACAGGTTATCTACAAATCTCTGCTAGGTAAAGCTCACTGGTCACCATAGCAGCACCCACTCGTAGCACGCGCTCCAGCAGGTATATCCCACTGGTCACCCCCAAAGCCAGTTCCTCCTTTGGTCATCTTTCCTTCCAGTTCTCTGCTGCCAATGACTGGAACGAACTGCAAAAATTTCTGAAGCTGGAGACTCATATCTCCCTCACTAGCTTTAAGCACCAGCTGTCAGAGTAGCTCACAGATCACTGCACCTGTACATAGCCCATCTGTAAACAGCCCATCTATTTACTGTCGTGTTTTTACTATCATTA
>NW_027010576.1:0-25000 GCF_036934945.1 Oncorhynchus masou masou | reverse complement strand
GGGCCAGGGAGCAGGGCTGCATATAATCACAGGCTGCAGACATGACAGTGTAAACAGTGGGAGCATTCCATATGTCACCCTAGTCCCTTTATAGTGCACTACTTTAGACCAGGACCTATGGGGTCTGTTCCCTATATAGTGCACTACTTTAGACCAGTACCATAGAGGTCTGTTCCCTACATAGAGCACTACTTTAGACCAGGACCATAGAGCCCTGTTCCCTATATAGTGCACTACTTTAGACCAGGGCCCATAGGGGTCTGTTCCCTATATAGAGCACTACTTTAGACCAGTACCATAGAGGTCTGTTCCCTATATAGTGCACTACTTTAGACCAGGGCCCATAGGGGTCTGTTCCCTATATAGTGCACTACTTTAGACCGGGGCCCATAGAGGTCTGTTCCCTATATAGTGCACTACTTTAGACCAGGACCATAGAGGTCTGTTCCCTATATAGTGCACTACTTTAGACCAGGCCCCATAGGGGTCTGTTCCCTATATAGTGCACTACTTTAGACCAGAACCTATAGGGGTCTGTTCCCTATATAGTGCACTACTTTAGACCAGGACCATAGAAGTCTGTTCCCTATATAGTGCACTACTTTAGACCAGGACCATAGAGGTCTGTTCCCTATATAGTGCACTACTTTAGACCAGGGCCCATAGGGGTCTGTTCCCTATATAGTGCACTACTTTAGACCAGGGCCCATAGAGGTCTGTTCCCTATATAGTGCACTACTTTAGACCAGGGCCCATAGAGGTCTGTTCCTATATAGTGCACTACTTTAGACCAGGCCCCATAGAGGTCTGTTCCCTATATAGTGCACTACTTTAGACCAGGGCCCATAGGGGTCTGTTCCCTATATAGTGCACTACTTTAGACCAGGCCCATAGAGGTCTGTTCCCTTTATAGTGCACTACTTTAGACCAGGACCATAGAGGTCTGTTCCCTATATAGAGCACTACTTTAGACCAGGACCATAGAGGTCTGTTCCCTATATAGTGCACTACTTTGAGACCAGGACCATAGAGGTCTGTTCCCTATATAGTGCACTACTTTAGACCAGGACCCATAGAGGTCTGTTCCCTATAAAGTGCACTACTTTAGACTCAGGGCCCATAGAGGTCTGTTCCCTATATAGAGCACTACTTTAGACCAGGACCATAGAGGTCTGTTCCCTATATAGTGCACTACTTTAGACCAGGGCCCATAGGGGTCTGTTCCCTATATAGTGCACTACTTTAGACCAGGACCATAGAGGTCTGTTCCCTATATAGTGCACTACTTTAGACCAGGCCCCATAGGGGTCTGTTCCCTATATAGTGCACTACTTTAGACCAGGACCATAGAGGTCTGTTCCCTATATAGAGCACTACTTTAGACCAGGCCCCATAGGGGTCTGTTCCCTATATAGTGCACTACTTTAGACCAGGACCCATAGAGGTCTGTTCCCTATATAGTGCACTACTTTAGACCAGGGCCCATAGGGGTCTGTTCCCTTTATAGTGCACTACTTTAGACCAGGCCCCATAGAGGTCTGTTCCCTATATAGTGCACTACTTTAGACCAGGACCCATAGGGAATAGGGTGCCATTTGGGACACACACTTGGTGTAGTGCTGACACTTTGTTTAAATTTCTGTTCTTTCTCTCTCTCTCTCTCTCTCTCTCTCTCTCTCTCTCTCTCTCTCTCTCCCTGAAACCTGAGTCATATCACTGTCCCACTCAGACACACACAGTGTGAGGAGGCTGTGGCAGGTCAGACAGGCTCTGCCAGTCCTTTTGAAGAGTCACTCCTTCTCCCAAACAAACACAAACACACACCCCAAGGGAGTGTCCTTGTCGTCGAGTCACACTTAGGTTCCATAGCTGAGAGAGGAGTAACATATGCTGTTCTGTCTCCATGGTTACAATGTAGCTACCCCACCATTGGTCAACTCAGACCATGGTCAACACTGTGACACTATATTATGACACACTATAACTCCTCCCCCTCAGAACCATGGTCAACACTGTGACACTATATTATGACACACTATAACTCCTCCCTCTCAGAACCATGGTCAACACTGTGACACTATATTATGACACACTATAACTCCTCCCCCTCAGAACCATGGTCAACACTGTGACACTATATTATGACACACTATAACTCCTCCCCCTCAGAACCATGGTCAACACTGTGACACTATATTATGACACACTATAACTCCTCCCCCTCAGATCCATGGTCAACACTGTGACACTATATTATGACAAACTATAACTCCTCCCCCTCAGAACCGTGGTCAACACTGTGACACTATATTATGACACACACTATAACTCCTCCCCCTCAGAACCATGGTCAACACTGTGACACTATATTATGACACACACTATAACTCCTCCTCCTCAGAACCATGGTCAACACTGTGACACTATATTATGACACACTATAACTCCTCCCCCTCAGAACCATGGTCAACACTGCTACACTATATTATGACAAACTATAACTCCTCCCCCTCAGAACCATGGTCAACACTGTGACACTATATTAAGACACACTACTTCTGATAATGGTCAACTGGTCCAACATTTTAAATGTAATTGTTTGACGCCTCAAGCTTACTGAGATGCAGTGCCTCAACATGTGTCAATGTATTACACCCTGACCTGTAACCAATATATCAATGTGATTACAGCCTGACCTGTAGCCAATATATCAATGTATTACAGCCTGGCCTGTAACCAATATATCAATGTATTACAGTCTGACCTGTAACCAATATATCAATGTATTACAGCCTGACCTGTAGCCAATATATCAATGTATTACAGCCTGACCTGTAGCCAATATATCAATGTATTACAGTCTGACCTGTAGCCAATATATCAATGTATTACAGCCTGACCTGTAGCCAATATATCAATGTATTACAGCCTGACCTGTAGCCAATATATCAATGTATTACAGCCTGACCTGTAACCAATATATCAATGTATTACAGCCTGACCTGTCACCAATATATCAATGTATTACAGCCTGACCTGTAACCAATATATCAATGTATTACAGCCTGACCTGTAGCCAATATATCAACGTATTACAGTCTGGCCTGTCACCAATATATCAATGTATTACAGCCTGGCCTGTAGCCAATATATCAATGTATTACAGCCTGGCCTGTAGCCAATATATCAATGTATTACAGCCTGACCTGTAACCAATATATCAATGTATTACAGCCTGACCTGTAGCCAATATATCAACGTAGTACAGTCTGACCTGTCACCAATATATCAATGTATTACACCCTGACCTGTAGCCAATATATCAATGTATTACAGCCTGACCTGTAGCCAATATATCAATGTATTACAGTCTGACCTGTAGCCAATATATCAATGTATTACAGTCTGACCTGTAACCAATATATCAATGTATTACAGTCTGACCTGTAACCAATATATCAATGTATTACAGCCTGACCTGTCACCAATATATCAATGTATTACAGTCGTGACCTGTAACCAATATATCAATGTATTACCGCCTGACCTGTAGCCAATATATCAATGTATTACAGCCTGACCTGTAGCCAATATATCAATGTATTACAGTCTGACCTGTAACCAATATATCAATGTATTACCGCCTGACCTGTAGCCAATATATCAATGTATTACAGTCTGACCTGTCAGCCAATATATCAATGTATTACAGCCTGACCTGTAACCAATATATCAATGTTTTACAGTCTGACCTGTAGCCAATATATCAATGTATTACACCCTGACCTGTAACCAATATATCAATGTATTACAGCCTGACCTGTAACCAATATATCAATGTATTACAGCCTGGCCTGTAGCCAATATATCAATGTATTACAGTCTGACCTGTAACCAATATATAAACGTATTACAGTCTGACCTGTAACCAATATATCAATGTATTACAGCCTGACCTGTCAGCCAATATATCAATGTATTACAGTCTGACCTGTAGCCAATATATCAATGTATTACAGTCTGACCTGTAACCAATATATCAATGTATTACAGCCTGACCTGTAGCCAATATATCAATGTAATACAGTCGACATAGCCAATATATCAATGTATTACAGTCTGACTGTAACCAATATATAAACGTATTACAGTCTGACCCGTAACCAATATATCAATGTATTACAGCCTGACCTGTAGCCAATATATCAATGTATTACAGTCTGACCTGTCACCAATATATCAATGTATTACAGTCTGACCTGTAACCAATATATCAATGTATTACAGTCTGACCTGTAGCCAATATATCAATGTATTACACCCTGACCTGTAATAACAATGTCATAGATTTGCTTTTGAACACTGCTTTGACTGCTCTCAAACACTGGTAGCTGCATTTTCATCTGAGCAAATGGCAATGTGTTGATAACATAGTAGCAATGTTCATACGAAAAGGTGCGGCATCCAATTCGTAACCTGTATGGAAAAGCATAAAACCATTCCCGCCCACGCGTTCCTAGGTGACAGGTAGGCAGCACATACAGGGAGAAGTCCACAGCACCCCTCCTTTACTGCGGTTCAGTTTTCCTGTGCTGACTGACTGCTGGAAGGAATTAGCGCTTGTGGGCGTCGCCGAATCTCATCATTTGACTTTCCCACTTGTGTGTGTGGAGCGTACTGGGGCATACCTACCTGTCCGAGGAAGAGAGAACATACCAGAGCACTCAGAAAGAAGCCTCACCTCTCCCCGCGGGATATCTTCACAGAGAGAAGCACAAGAAGAGACAGGTGTTTACGGGAGAAGAATCCGAGTCGTCCCGCTGGCAAAATGTTCAAGAAGAAACCCTCGAAGAGCGTGACCATCACGCAAACGAAAAAGTGAGTAGTTGTTTCTATGTTGAAAGTTTTCTTGGTGGTTTATTTTAATGTCGCATTAGGAAAGATAAAGTGACGTTGGACGTTTGACAAATTGACAAACACTGTCAGTATGCTTCAGGATTATATTTATGATCGTTTATAATAATGCGTATTTTATAACTTGACGACACTTCTGGGACATTGTAGTACTATGTAATATAATACATTAAGCCACGTTGCATGGGGGTTAAGTCATATTCCAAAGTTTATACAACTCTGGAAAATGGCTTTTAATGATATTGTTTTGTGTAGCCTTGGTTTATACACTTGAACGTCCTTTTAATTTGACCAGAGGGCGTGGCTGTATGTTAGTGGTAGTAACTGTTTTGATCGCTTTGGCTTTCGGGGTAGAGTGAGAGAATACACGGTGATCGGACTTCAACCCAGCCCTGTTCAACTACATTTCACTTAAAGTATTGACCTCACTTTTGCCGAAATATAGTAAAATATCAGGCTACTGTGTCGGGCAACAAAAAAAATAAGAAATTGAACCCAATCGTGTCTTTGTTCTTATAAACAATATAAATCCCTATATAATTATACAGTGAGGTGTTTAACCATGCACTCCTACCTGTGAATAGTGTAATTAGTGACGAGCTGCCCCACCCCCCAAAAAAATCTCTAAATATGTATCAACATTTTCAACTGTCACTTTTTTCTTCTTTTTTTACCTTTATTTTACTAGGCAAGTCAGTTAAGAACAAATTTCAAAGATCAAACATTTTCAACTGTCACTTTTCACTCTCACTTCAGGAACTTGCTAGACTGGATCTTCTCTGGGGCAGTCAGTGTATGTATCCCTCACTGCACACAATACCCTATGGGCCCTGGTCTAAAGTAGTGCTCTATATAGGGAACAGACTCCTATGGGCCCTGGTCTAAAGTAGTGCACTATATAGGGAACAGAGCCCTGTGGGTCCTGGTCTAAAGTAGTGCTCTATATAGGGAACAGAGCCCTGTGGGCCCTGGTCTAAAGTAGTGCTCTATATAGGGAACAGAGCCCTATGGGCCCTGGTCTAAAGTAGTGCTCTATATAGGGAACAGAGCCCTATGTACCCTGGTCTAAAGTAGTGCTCTATATAGGGAACAGAACCCTATGGGCCCTGGTCTAAAGTAGTGCTCTATATAGGAATCAGAGCCCTATGTGCCCTGGTCAAAAGTAGTGCACTATATAGGGATCAGAGCCCTATGTACCCTGGTCTAAAAGTAGTGCACTATATAGGGTTGAATTTGGGTTGTAGTCAGTGTCTCTGAACAGAGAGAGCACAGAGCATGCAGGTTGTCACTCGTCAAGTGAGAGTAGGGGGAGGAGGAGGGGAGGATAGAGTCAGGGCCACCTCGTAATAACAACACTCCTTTGGCTTGGAACATGAGAGGTTAGCTAGCTAATCTGTTTCCAATGGTTATCTATGTAATGTATGGCTCTGGGACGGTGTATGGCTCTGGGATGGTGTATGGCTCTGGGACGGTGTATGGCTCTGGGACGGTGTATGGCTCTGGGACGGTGTATGGCTCTGGGATGGTGTATGGCTCTGGGACGGTGTATGGCTCTGGGACGGTGTATGGCTCTGGGACGGTGTATGGCTCTGGGACGGTGTGCGGTCCCAAATGGGCACCCTATTCCCTAATTAGTGCACTACTTTCGACCAGAGCTCTTTGGGAGCAGGTGCGTTCCGAAATGGGCACCCTATTCCCTAATTAGTGCACTACTTTTGACCAGAGCCCTTTGGGAATAGGGGTGCATTCCAAATGGGCACCCTATTCCCTAATTAGTGCACTACTTTTGACCAGAGCCCTTTGGGAATAGGTGTGCGTTCCAAATGGGCACCCTATTCCCTAATTAGTGCACTACTTTTGACCAGAGCCCTTTGGGAATAGGTGTGCATTCCAAATGGGCACCCTATTCCCTAATTAGTTCACTACTTTTGACCAGAGCCCTTTGGGAATAGGTGTGCGTTCCAAATGGGCACCCTATTCCCTATTTAGTGCACTACGTTTGACCAGGGACCATAGGGCTGTGATCCCTATATAGTGCACCACTTTAGACCAGAGCCCTTTGGGAATAGGTGAGCCATTTGGGACAAAGCCTTAATGAGAGGCTCATCATTGACTTCAGTAAAGAAGGGAATGTATCTTGTCTGATATGGAAGCTGCTTAAAACTGTTTCTAGTTAGTGAATGAGGCTTTTATGTTTCAACGTATGAGTCAGACACAATGTTGGAATAATGAAAACCACGCATGTTGTGTGTGTGTGTGGGCGTGTGTGTGCGTGCATGCTTGCATGCATGTGTGTGGGTGTGGGCGTGTGTAATTTATGTGTAGGGTTGCAAAATTCCTGTAACTCTGAATATATTCCCTGATTTTCCCGAAATGCTGGTTGTAGGACTAATGGAATCAAGAGGGAATCCGGAGTCCTCCAACCGGGATTTTTAGAAAATGCATCACAACGTCTGGCTGCAGTTATTTAATGTGGGTCAACACAGCACAACTTCCTGGGGGCAGTTATTTAATGTGGGTCAACATATCACAACTTCCTGGGGGCAGTGATTTAATCAGAGTTATTGGTGGTCTTAAGGGTGTTCCATAGGTCTTGATTGAGTCAGATCAGGGTTATTGGTGGTCCCCTCAGAGATTTGCAGATAGGAGACACATGTCTGCTGTAGTACTCCTATCAGCTGGAGGCTAGTGAACAGTGATGATCTATGTAGTGTGGATCTAGCTGTATTCTGTAACGCTGTGAACGTTTCAACTTTCTGAACCCTAAACAGATGAGACAGAATGGACACATGGGCCCAGGTCCATTTAGGTTCCTAGTACCTTCCCTTAGCTCCTACTCCTAGAGACCCTAATGGATCTGATCTGGGCCATTGTTGTTGGGAAGTTCATATTTGAAGGAGTTGGGGTCTAGGAAGGGTTTGTCTGATCTGGGCCTTGGTTGTTGGGAAGTTCATATTTGAAGGAGTTGGGGTCTAGGAAGGGTTTGTCTAATCTGGGCCTTGGTTGTTGGGAAGTTCATATTTGAAGGAGTTGGGGTCTAGGAAGGGTTTGTCTAATCTGGGCCTTGGTTGTTGGGAAGTTCATATTTGAAGGAGTTGGGGTCTAGGAAGGGTTTGTCTCATCTGGGCCTTGGTTGCTGTGAAGTTCATATTTGAAGGAGTTGGGGTCTAGGAAGGGTTTGTCTCCTCTGGGCCTTGGTTGCTGTGAAGTTCATATTTGAAGGAGTTGGGGTCTAGGAAGGGTTTGTCTAATCTGGGCCTTGGTTGTTGGGAAGTTCATATTTGAAGGAGTTGGGGTCTAGGAAGGGTTTGTCTAATCTGGGCCTTGGTTGCTGGGAAGTTCATCTGGATCTCATCCCTCCCACCAGACCCTCAGCGACTCATCGTTACCTTCTGGTTACAATTTGTCCCTCTCTCCCTCTCCTTGGAAATACTTTACTCCTTATTCGGAGAGATGTGTGTCCAACACACCTATAGACAGACTAGAAATCACTGGCCACTCCTATAGACAGACTAGAAATCACTGGCCACTCCTATAGACAGACTAGAAATCACTGGCCACTCCTATAGACATAGACTAGAAATCACTGACCACTCCTATAGACAGACTAGAAATCACTGGCCACTCCTATAGACAGACTAGAAATCACTGGCCACTCCTATAGACAGACTAGAAATCACTGGCCACTCCTATAGACAGACTAGAAATCACTGACCACTCCTATAGACAGACTAGAAATCACTGGCAACTCCTATAGACAGACTAGAAATCACTGGCCACTCCGATAGACATATATTAGAAATCACTGGCCACTCCTATAGACAGACTAGAAATCACTGGCCACTCCTATAGACATAGACTAGAAATCACTGGCCACTCCTATAGACATAGACTAGAAATCACTGGCCACTCCTATAGACATAGACTAGAAATCACTGGCCACTTTGATAATGTTTATATATCTTGCATTACTCATCTCATATGTATATACTGTATTCTATACTATTCTACTGTATCTTAGTCTATGCATTACTCATCTCATATATATATACTGTATTCTATTCTACTGTATCTTAGTCTATACATTACTCATCTCATATGTATATACTGTATTCTATTCTACTGTATCTTAGTCTATGCATTACTCATCTCATATGTATATACTGTATTCTATACTATTCTACAGTATCTTAGTCTATGTATTACTCATCTCATATGTATATACTGTATTCTATACTATTCTACAGTATCTTAGTCTATGTATTACTCATCTCATATGTATATACTGTATTCTATACTATTCTACAGTATCTTAGTCTATGTATTACTCATCTCATATGTATATACTGTATTCTATACTATTCTACTGTATCTTAGTCTATGCATTACTCATCTCATATATATATACTGTATTTCTATTCTACTGTATCTTAGTCTATACATTACTCATCTCATATGTATATACTGTATTCTATTCTACTGTATCTTAGTCTATGCATTACTCATCTCATATGTATATACTGTATTCTATACTATTCTACAGTATCTTAGTCTATACATTACTCATCTCATATGTATATACTGTATTCTATTCTACTGTATCTTAGTCTATGCATTACTCATCTCATATGTATATACTGTATTCTATACTATTCTACTGTATCTTAGTCTATGTATTACTCATCTCATATGTATATACTGTATTCTATTCTATTCTACAGTATCTTAGTCTATGTATTACTCATCTCATATGTATATACTGTATTCTATACTATTCTACTGTATCTTAGTCTATGTATTACTCATCTCATATGTATATACTGTATTCTATACTATTCTACAGTATCTTAGTCTATGTATTACTCATCTCATATGTATATACTGTATTCTATACTATTCTACTGTATCTTAGTCTATGTATTACTCATCTCATATATATATACTGTATTCTATTCTACTGTATCTTAGTCTATACATTACTCATCTCATATGTATATACTGTATTCTATTCTACTGTATCTTAGTCTATGCATTACTCATCTCATATGTATATACTGTATTCTATACTATTCTACAGTATCTTAGTCTATGCATTACTCATCTCATATGTATATACTGTATTCTATTCTACTGTATCTTAGTCTATGTATTACTCATCTCATATATATACTGTATTCTATTCTACTGTATCTTAGTCTATGTATTACTCATCTCATATGTATATACTGTATTCTATACTATTCTACTGTATCTTAGTCTATGTATTACTCATCTCATATGTATATACTGTATTCTATACTATTCTACAGTATCTTAGTCTATGCATTACTCATCTCATATGTATATACTGTATCTTAGTCTATGCCGCTCTGACATCGCTCGTCCGTATGTGTATATATTGTTAATTACATTCCTTTACTTAGATTTGTGTGTATTTGGTATATGTTGTGAAATTGTTCGATATTTTAGCAATAATGCCCAAGGGGGTGTGGTATATTTCAAATATACCACGGCTAAGGGCTGTTCTTAAGCACGACGCAACGAGGAGTGCCCGGACACAGCCCTAGCCGTGGTATATTAGCCATATAGCACAAAACTCCCCCGAGGAGCCTTATTGCCATTATAAACTGGTTACCAACATAATTAGAGCAGTAAAAATACATGTTTTATCATACCCGTAGTATACGGGTCTGATATACCACAGCTGTCAGCCAATCAGCTTTCAGGGTCCAAACCACCCTGTTTATAATACTTGTTAGATATGACTGCACTGTTGGAGATAGAAGCTCCAGCATTTCGCTCCATAACATCTGCTAAACATGTGTATGTGACCATCACATTTGATTTGATTTGATCTGAACCGCTAGGCTAAGCCAGCCATCTTACTGCTATGACTGTGTCATAAGAACTCTCACAAATGTACTTTCCAGGACGTTCTATAGGCGTACTCTTTCCTTTAGGCCAGGGTTAACCCGGCTCTGTCCTAACACGCTACACAGCCCATTCAACTAACCACCTCGTCATCCAGCGTTGGTCATTTAAATCAGCTGTGTGTACACACACACACGCTACACAGCCCATTCAACTAACCACCTCGTCATCCAGCGTTGGTCATTTAAATCCGGCTGGTTAACAAAATACCTAGCGCTGCATTAGGGCCCTTTCAACATGGCCTTTGAACTCACACACACACACACACACACACACACACACACACACACACACACACACACTGTCAAGTGTGAAAGGTTTGGTTTAATAAAGGAGGATACACACTGTATTAGCCTGAGGCCTCTTTGTTCTATAAAGGACGATACACGATGTCTGACCCTAATGCCTCACATTAGGTCCTGCAGTGAGAGCTGGACTGAATCAAAAGAGAACCATTTGGGGCTCACATTCGGTTCTGCAGTGAGAGCTGGACTGAATCAAAAGAGAACCATTTGGGGCTCACATTCGGTTCTGCAGTGAGATCTGGACTGAATCTAAAGAGAACCATTTGTTGCTCAGATTATGCATCTCATATGTTAGCTTTTCATGCAGTAGCAGTTGTAGGGAGAATGTATGTTGTAAGACACACTCAGGACAGGACAGTAAGGAGTCTATTCATCAGCATTGATCAGGAAAGGAAAGCCACCCACATCCTCATTAGTGAGTTGGAGAGAAATGACTGACCAATAATAACGTCCCTCCTCCATCCCTCCCCCATCCACCCCCCTCCCCCATCCACCCCCCTCCCCCATCCACCCCCCTCCCCCCATCCACCCCCTCCTCCATCCACCCCCTCCTCCATACACCCCCACTCCTCCATCCACCCCCCTCCTCCATACACCCCCCTCCTCCATACACCCCCCTCCTCCATACACCCCCCTCCTCCATACACCCCCTCCTCCATACACCCCCACTCCTCCATACACCCCCACTCCTCCATACACCCCCACTCCTCCATCCACCCCCACTCCTCCATACACCCCCTCCCTCCATACACCCCCACTCCTCCATCCACCCCCTCTCTCCATACACCCCCACTCCTCCATCCACCCCCCTTCCTCCATACACCCCCCTCCTCCATACACCCCCACTCCTCCATACACCCCCCTCCCTCCATACACCCCCACTCCATACACCCCCACTCCTCCATCCACCCCCACTCCTCCATCCACCCCCACTCCTCCATACACCCCCCTCCTCCATACACCCCCACTCCTCCATACACCCCCACTCCTCCATCCCACCCCCACTCCTCCATCCCTCATCCATCCACTCCTCCATACATCCCCACTCCTCCATCCACCCCCACTCCTCTATCCACCCCCACTCCTCCATCCACCTCCACTCCTCCATCCACCTCCACTCCTCCATCCACCTCCACTCCCTCCATCCTCCCCCACTCCTCCATCCACCCCCACTCCATACACCCCCACTCCTCCATCCACCCCCACTCCTCCATCCACCCCCACTCCATACACCCCCACTCCATACACCCCCACTCCTCCATACACCCCCCTCCTCCATACACCCCCACTCCTCCATACACCCCCACTCCTCCATCCACCCCCACTCCTCCATCCCTCATCCATCCACTCCTCCATACATCCCCACTCCTCCATCCACCCCCACTCCTCTATCCACCCCCACTCCTCCATCCACCTCCACTCCTCCATCCCACCTCCACTCCTCCATCCTCCCCCACTCCTCCATCCTCCCCCACTCCTCCATCCACCCCCACTCCTCCATCCCTCATCTATCCTCCATCCATCCACCCCCACTCCTCTATCCACCCCCACTCCTCCATCCATCCACTCCTCTATCCACCCCCACTTCCCAGTTGGATCATGTCATTTTGCCCCAGTTGGAGCCAGGGGCATCATGTCATTTTGCCCCAGTTGGAACCAGGGGCATCATGTCATTTTGCCCCAGTTGGAGCCAGGGGCATCATGTCATTTAGCCCCAGTTGGAGCCAGGGGCATCATGTCATTTAGCCCCAGTTGGAGCCAGGGGCATCATGTCATTTTGCCCCAGTTGGAGCCAGGGACATCATGTCATTTTGCCCCAGTTGGAGCCAGGGACATCATGTCATTTTGCCCCAGTTGGAGCCAGGGGCATCATGTCATTTAGCCCCAGTTGGAGCCAATGCCAGTTTCACAAGAATCCATTTGTCAGTGGTTGAAAACACCCGGACTCTTTGCACAGTTTGCAATGCAATCTCACTGACTTTTGAGTAGATATGGCAAGGACTATAATTTATGATTTCATTAAAATGTCAAGCCGGCACATGGAAACCTCAACATATGATTTAATCAAACTATGAATGCCTTGAAAGGTCACATATGCAAACAGTTGTACATATCTGATATTAGAACACCTGTCTACTAACGCTATACATATCTGGGCGGCAGCGTAGCCTGGTGTTTAGAGCGTTGGACTAGTAACTAGACTAGAAAGGACTAGAAAGGTTGCAAGTTCAAATCCCAGAGCTGACAAGGTGCAAATCTGTCAAGGCAGTTAACGTCCCTCCTCCATCCACCCCCACTCCTCCATCCACGTCCCTACAACTAGTTCTGTCCTCAGATCAACACTGTTTGTTCCTAGGCCGTCATTGAAAATAAGAATTTGTTCTTAACTGACTTGCCTAGTAAAATAAATAAAAATCTTATTACTTTCTAGTACTGTCTATTTCTATGTGCCTGAAGCTGGATACTGGGTTTCTGCTCAAGTCCTGACAACATTGAGATCTTATTCAGATAGGCTGATTTATCACCTACCAGCTCTGGGTTCAAATCCTTTCATATCCTCTTTCTGGGCTTGATTGAGCTTGCCTGGCGCAATGGATCCAATAGAATTTGAAACCGTCACAAAAGTTCATCTGGCACCCCGGGCAGGCAAAAGCAAACGCTGAAAGTGTTTCAAATATTTTGAGAAGCATTTGAACCCAAGTCTGCTATGTGATAAATCAACCTGTCTGAATAAGATCCCGCCATTCTATAGACTTGATCAGAACTCCAGTCCAATACACAGCTTCAGGCACGTAGAAATAGACACTACTATCGATAGATGTGTATAACCAACAGGTGTTCTAATATCAAACAATATAAAACTCTTACTCTTCAATGCACTCATCACTTCAGGCTGCGGGTTATTTAGAGATCATTCTCTGTTACATAAAGGAGAATAGAACCTGTTGGGCCAGTTCTGTAGGAGGAGAAGAAGAAGCACCTTCTGGAGAAAACAGACTACAACAATACTCTACAACTAGTTCTGTCTTTAGGAGGACATCACAACCAGGATCAACACTGTGCTACAACTAGTTCTGTTCTCAGGAGGACATCACAACCAGGATCAACACTGTGCTACAACTAGTTCTGTCTTTAGGAGGACATCACAACCAGGATCTGGGTGTTCTGAACAGAGCTCAGGGGTTAGTGTGATGGGCTGGGTGTTCTGAACAGAGCTCAGGGGTTAGTGTGATGGGCTGGGTGTTCTGAACAGAGCTCAGGGGTTAGTGTGATGGGCTGGGTGTTCTGAACAGAGCTCAGGGGTTAGTGTGATGGGCTGGGTGTTCTGAACAGAGCTCAGGGGTTAGTGTGATGGGCTGGGTGTTCTGAACAGAGCTCAGGGGTTAGTGTGATGGTCTGGGTGTTCTGAACAGAGCTCAGGGGTTAGTGTGATGGGCTGGGTGTTCTGAACAGAGCTCAGGGGTTAGTGTGATGGGCAGGGTGTTCTGAACAGAGCTCAGTGGTTAGTGTGATGGGCAGGGTGTTCTGAACAGAGCTCAGGGGTTAGTGTGATGGGCTGGGTGTTCTGAACAGAGCTCAGTGGTTAGTGTGATGGGCTGGTTGTTCTGAACAGAGCTCAGTGGTTAGTGTGATGGGCTGGGTGTCCTGAACAGAGCTCAGGGGTTAGTGTGATGGGCTGGGTGTTCTGAACAGAGCTCAGGGGTTAGTGTGATGGGCTGGGTGTTCTGAACAGAGCTCAGTGGTTAGTGTGATGGGCAGGGTGTTCTGAACAGAGCTCAGGGGTTAGTGTGATGGGCTGGGTGTTCTGAACAGAGCTCAGGGGTTAGTGTGATGGGCAGGGTGTTCTGAACAGAGCTCAGGGGTTAGTGTGATGGGCTGGGTGTTCTGAACAGAGCTCAGGGGTTAGTGTGATGGGCAGGGTGTTCTGAACAGAGCTCAGGGGTTAGTGTGATGGGCTGGGTGTTCTGAACAGAGCTCAGGGGTTAGTGTGATGGGCTGGGTGTTCTGAACAGAGCTCAGGGGTTAGTGTGATGGGCAGGGTGTTCTGAACAGAGCTCAGGGGTTAGTGTGATGGGCTGGGTGTCCTGAACAGAGCTCAGGGGTTAGTGTGATGGGCTGGGTATTCTGAACAGAGCTCAGGGGTTAGTGTGATGGGCTGGGTGTTCTGAACAGAGCTCAGGGGTTAGTGTGATGGGCTGGGTGTTCTGAACAGAGCTCAGGGGTTAGTGTGATGGGCTGGGTGTTCTGAACAGAGCTCAGGGGTTAGTGTGATGGGCTGGGTGTTCTGAACAGAGCTCAGGGGTTAGTGTGATGGGCTGGGTGTTCTGAACAGAGCTCAGGGGTTAGTGTGATGGGCTGGGTGTTCTGAACAGAGCTCAGGGGTTAGTGTGATGGGCAGGGTGTTCTGAACAGAGCTCAGGGGTTAGTGTGATGGGCTGGGTGTTCTGAACAGAGCTCAGGGGTTAGTGTGATGGGCTGGGTGTTCTGAACAGAGCTCAGGGGTTAGTGTGATGGGCTGGGTGTTCTGAACAGAGCTCAGGGGTTAGTGTGATGGGCAGGGTGTTCTGAACAGAGCTCAGGGGTTAGTGTGATGGGCTGGGTGTTCTGAACAGAGCTCAGGGGTTAGTGTGATGGGCTGGGTGTTCTGAACAGAGCTCAGGGGTTAGTGTGATGGGCAGGGTGTTCTGAACAGAGCTCAGGGGTTAGTGTGATGGGCTGGGTGTTCTGAACAGAGCTCAGGGGTTAGTGTGATGGGCTGGGTGTTCTGAACAGAGCTCAGGGGTTAGTGTGATGGGCAGGGTGTTCTGAACAGAGCTCAGGGGTTAGTGTGATGGGCAGGGTGTTCTGAACAGAGCTCAGGGGTTAGTGTGATGGGCTGGGTGTTCTGAACAGAGCTCAGGGGTTAGTGTGATGGGCAGGGTGTTCTGAACAGAGCTCAGTGGTTAGTGTGATGGGCTGGGTGTTCTGAACAGAGCTCAGGGGTTAGTGTGATGGGCTGGGTGTTCTGAACAGAGCTCAGGGGTTAGTGTGATGGGCAGGGTGTTCTGAACAGAGCTCAGTGGTTAGTGTGATGGGCTGGGTGTTCTGAACAGAGCTCAGGGGTTAGTGTGATGGGCTGGGTGTTCTGAACAGAGCTCAGGGGTTAGTGTGATGGGCTGGGTGTTCTGAACAGAGCTCAGGGGTTAGTGTGATGGGCAGGGTGTTCTGAACAGAGCTCAGTGGTTAGTGTGATGGGCTGGGTGTTCTGAACAGAGCTCAGGGGTTAGTGTGATGGGCTGGGTGTTCTGAACAGAGCTCAGGGGTTAGTGTGATGGGCTGGGTGTTCTGAACAGAGCTCAGGGGTTAGTGTGATGGGCTGGGTGTTCTGAACAGAGCTCAGGGGTTAGTGTGATGGGCTGGGTGTTCTGAACAGAGCTCAGGGGTTAGTGTGATGGGCTGGGTGTTCTGAACAGAGCTCAGGGGTTAGTGTGATGGGCTGGGTGTTCTGAACAGAGCTCAGGGGTTAGTATGATGGGCTGGGTGTTCTGAACAGAGCTCAGGGGTTAGTGTGATGGGCTGGGTGTTCTGAACAGAGCTCAGGGGTTAGTGTGATGGGCTGGGTGTTCTGAACAGAGCTCAGGGGTTAGTGTGATGGGCTGGGTGTTCTGAACAGAGCTCAGGGGTTAGTGTGATGGGCTGGGTGTTCTGAACAGAGCTCAGGGGTTAGTGTGATGGGCAGGGTGTTCTGAACAGAGCTCAGGGGTTAGTGTGATGGGCTGGGTGTTCTGAACAGAGCTCAGGGGTTAGTGTGATGGGCTGGGTGTTCTGAACAGAGCTCAGGGGTTAGTGTGATGGGCTGGGTGTTCTGAACAGAGCTCAGGGGTTAGTGTGATGGGCAGGGTGTTCTGAACAGAGCTCAGGGGTTAGTGTGATGGGCAGGGTGTTCTGAACAGAGCTCAGGGGTTAGTGTGATGGGCTGGGTGTTCTGAACAGAGCTCAGGGGTTAGTGTGATGGGCTGGGTGTTCTGAACAGAGCTCAGAGGTTAGTGTGATGGGCTGGGTGTTCTGAACAGAGCTCAGGGGTTAGTGTGATGGGCTGGGTGTTCTGAACAGAGCTCAGGGGTTAGTGTGATGGGCTGGGTGTTCTGAACAGAGCTCAGGGGTTAGTGTGATGGGCTGGGTGTTCTGAACAGAGCTCAGGGGTTAGTGTGATGGGCAGGGTGTTCTGAACAGAGCTCAGGGGTTAGTGTGATGGGCTGGGTGTTCTGAACAGAGCTCAGGGGTTAGTGTGATGGGCTGGGTGTTCTGAACAGAGCTCAGGGGTTAGTGTGATGGGCAGGGTGTTCTGAACAGAGCTCAGGGGTTAGTGTGATGGGCTGGGTGTTCTGAACAGAGCTCAGGGGTTAGTGTGATGGGCTGGGTGTTCTGAACAGAGCTCAGGGGTTAGTGTGATGGGCTGGGTGTTCTGAACAGAGCTCAGGGGTTAGTGTGATGGGCTGGGTGTTCTGAACAGAGCTCAGGGGTTAGTGTGATGGGCTGGGTGTTCTGAACAGAGCTCAGGGGTTAGTGTGATGGGCTGGGTGTTCTGAACAGATCTCAGGGTTAGTGTGATGGGCTGGGTGTTCTGAACAGAGCTCAGGGGTTAGTGTGATGGGCTGGGTGTTCTGAACAGAGCTCAGGGGTTAGTGTGATGGGCAGGGTGTTCTGAACAGAGCTCAGGGGTTAGTGTGATGGGCTGGGTGTTCTGAACAGAGCTCAGGGGTTAGTGTGATGGGCTGGGTGTTCTGAACAGAGCTCAGGGGTTAGTGTGATGGGCAGGGTGTTCTGAACAGAGCTCAGGGGTTAGTGTGATGGGCTGGGTGTTCTGAACAGAGCTCAGGGGTTAGTGTGATGGGCAGGGTGTTCTGAACAGAGCTCAGGGGTTAGTGTGATGGGCTGGGTGTTCTGAACAGATCTCAGGGGTTAGTGTGATGGGCTGGGTGTTCTGAACAGAGCTCAGGGGTTAGTTTGATGGGCTGGTTGTTCTGAACAGAGCTCAGGGGTTAGTGTGATGGGCTGGGTGTTCTGAACAGAGCTCAGGGGTTAGTGTGATGGGCTGGGTGTTCTGAACAGAGCTCAGGGGTTAGTGTGATGGGCTGGGTGTTCTGAACAGAGCTCAGGGGTTAGTGTGATGGGCTGGGTGTTCTGAACAGAGCTCAGGGGTTAGTGTGATGGGCTGGGTGTTCTGAACAGAGCTCAGGGGTTAGTGTGATGGGCTGGGTGTTCTGAACAGAGCTCAGGGGTTAGTGTGATGGGCTGGGTGTTCTGAACAGAGCTCAGGGGTTAGTGTGATGGGCTGGGTGTTCTGAACAGAGCTCAGGGGTTAGTGTGATGGGCTGGGTGTTCTGAACAGAGCTCAGGGGTTAGTGTGATGGGCTGGGTGTTCTGAACAGAGCTCAGGGGTTAGTGTGATGGGCTGGGTGTTCTGAACAGAGCTCAGGGGTTAGTGTGATGGGCTGGGTGTTCTGAACAGAGCTCAGGGGTTAGTGTGATGGGCTGGGTGTTCTGAACAGAGCTCAGGGGTTAGTGTGATGGGCTGGGTGTTCTGAACAGAGCTCAGGGGTTAGTGTGATGGGCTGGGTGTTCTGAACAGAGCTCAGGGGTTAGTGTGATGGGCTGGGTGTTCTGAACAGAGCTCAGGGGTTAGTGTGATGGGCTGGGTGTTCTGAACAGAGCTCAGGGGTTAGTAACTCAATTAGCTTGACTAACCGGTGCTCCCGCACATTGGCTAACCAGGCTATCTGCATTGTGTTAACCACCCGCTAATCTGTCTTTTACGCTACTGCTACTCTCTTCATCATATTTGCATAGTCACTTTAACCATATCTACATACTACCTCAATCAGCCTGACTAACCGGTGTCTGTATATAGCCTCTCTACTGTATATAGCCTCTCTACTGTATATAGCCTCTCTACTGTATATAGCCTCTACTGTATATAGCCTCTCTACTGTATATAGCCTCACTACTGTATATAGCCTCACTACTGTATATAGCCTCTCTACTGTATATAGCCTCTCTACTGTATAGAGCCTCTACTGTATAGAGCCTCTACTGTATATAGCCTCTCTACTGTATATAGCCTCACTACTGTATATAGCCTCACTACTGTATATAGCCTCTCTACTGTATATAGCCTCTCTCCTGTATATAGCCTCTACTGTATATAGCCTCTACTGTATATAGCCTCTACTGTATATAGCCTCTCTACTGTATATAGCCTCTCTACTGTATATAGCCTCTCTACTGTATATAGCCTCTCTACTGTATATAGGCTCTACTGTAAATAGCCTCTCTACTGTATATAGCCTCTCTACTGTATATAGCCTCTCTACTGTATTTAGCCTCTCTACTGTATTTAGCCTCTCTACTGTATATAGCCTCTCTACTGTATATAGCCTCTACTGTATATAGCCTCTACTGTATATAGCCTCTCTACTGTATATAGCCTCTCTACTGTATATAGCCTCTACTGTTATCATTCACTGTTATTTACTGTTTTTATTTCCTTACTTATCTATTGTTTACCTAATACCTATTTTCTTTACTTAGAAATTGCCTGTTGTAAGTACGCATTTCACTGTAAGGTCTACCTACACCTGTTGTATTCAGCATTTCACTGTAAGGTCTACCTACACCTGTTGTATTCAGCATTTCACTGTAAGGTCTACCTACACCTGTTGTATTCAGCATTTCACTGTAAGGTCTACTACACCTGTTGTAGTCGGCATTTCACTGTAAGGTCTACCTACACCTGTTGTATTCGGCATTTCACTGTGAGGTCTACCTACACCTGTTGTATTCGGCATTTCACTGTGAGGTCTACTACACCTGTTGTATTCGGCATTTCACTGTGAGGTCTACCTACACCTGTTGTATTCGGGATTTCACTGTAAGGTCTACCTACACCTGATGTATTCAGCATTTCACTGTGAGGTCTACCACACCTGTTGTATTCAGCATTTCACTGTAAGGTCTACCTACACCTGTTGTATTCGGGATTTCACTGTAAGGTCTACCTACACCTGATGTATTCAGCATTTCACTGTGAGGTCTACCACACCTGTTGTATTCGGCATTTCACTGTAAGGTCTACCTACACCTGTTGTATTTGGCATTTCACTGTAAGGTCTACCTACACCTGTTGTATTCGGCATTTCACTGTGAGGTCTACCTACACTTGTTGTATTCGGCATTTCACTGTGAGGTCTACTACACCTGTTGTATTCGGCATTTCACTGTAAGGTCTACCTACACCTGTTGTATTCGGCGCACGTGACAAATAAAGTTTGATTTAATTTATGTGCCATCAGAATGTGGTTTACTGGTTGATGGCACTTCACCAACTCCTCCATCAATGACAGCAGGCTCCCATGAGAGAGGAGTGAGTCACGAACTTGACTGCTTCCAATGACAAGATGAATGTATGCTGTTGAGTCCAATCATGTTTCATCATGTCTTCTCTTCAATAGAGAGTGTGTGTGTGTGTGTGTGTGTGTGTGTGTGTGTGTGTGTGTGTGTGTGTGTGTGTGTGTGTGTGTGTGTGTGTGTGTGTGTGTGTGTGGTAGAGGTCGACCGACTATGATTTTTCAACACCGACACAGATTATTGGAGGACCAAAAAAGCCAATACCGGGTGATACTGGGTGTTCTGAACAGAGCTCAGGGGTTAGTGTGATGGGCTGGGTGTTCTGAACAGAGCTCAGGGGTTAGTGTGATGGGCTGGGTGTTCTGAACAGAGCTCAGGGGTTAGTGTGATGGGCTGGGTGTCCTGAACAGAGCTCAGGGGTTAGTGTGATGGGCTGGGTGTTCTGAACAGAGCTCAGGGGTTAGTGTGATGGGCTGGGTGTTCTGAACAGAGCTCAGGGGTTAGTGTGATGGGCTGGGTGTCCTGAACAGAGCTCAGGGGTTAGTGTGATGGGCTGGGTGTTCTGAACAGAGCTCAGTGGTTAGTGTGATGGGCTGGGTGTTCTGAACAGATCTCAGGGGTTAGTGTGATGGGCTGGGTGTTCTGAACAGAGCTCAGGGGTTAGTGTGATGGGCTGGGTGTTCTGAACCGAGCTCAGGGGTTAGTGTGATGGGCTGGGTGTTCTGAACAGAGCTCAGGGGTTAGTGTGATGGGCTGGGTGTTCTGAACAGAGCTCAGGGGTTAGTGTGATGGGCTGGGTGTTCTGAACAGAGCTCAGGGGTTAGTGTGATGGGCTGGGTGTTCTGAACAGAGCTCAGGGGTTAGTGTGATGGGCTGGGTGTTCTGAACAGAGCTCAGGGGTTAGTGTGATGGGCTGGGTGTTCTGAACAGAGCTCAGGGGTTAGTGTGATGGGCTGGGTGTTCTGAACAGAGCTCAGGGGTTAGTGTGATGGGCTGGGTGTTCTGAACAGAGCTCAGGGGTTAGTGTGATGGGCTGGGTGTTCTGAACAGAGCTTAGGGGTTAGTGTGATGGGCTGGGTGTTCTGAACAGAGCTCAGGGGTTAGTGTGATGGGCTGGGTGTTCTGAACAGAGCTCAGGGGTTAGTGTGATGGGCTGGGTGTTCTGAACAGAGCTCAGGGGTTAGTGTGATGGGCTGGGTGTTCTGAACAGAGCTCAGGGGTTAGTGTGATGGGCTGGGTGTTCTGAACAGAGCTCAGGGGTTAGTGTGATGGGCTGGGTGTTCTGAACAGAGCTCAGGGGTTAGTGTGATGGGCTGGGTGTTCTGAACAGAGCTCAGGGGTTAGTGTGATGGGCTGGGTGTTCTGAACAGAGCTCAGGGGTTAGTGTGATGGGCTGGGTGTTCTGAACAGAGCTCAGGGGTTAGTGTGATGGGCTGGGTGTTCTGAACAGAGCTCAGGGGTTAGTGTGATGGGCTGGGTGTTCTGAACAGAGCTCAGGGGTTAGTGTGATGGGCTGGGTGTTCTGAACAGAGCTCAGGGGTTAGTGTGATGGGCAGGGTGTTCTGAACAGAGCTCAGGGGTTAGTGTGATGGGCTGGGTGTTCTGAACAGAGCTCAGGGGTTAGTGTGATGGGCTGGGTGTTCTGAACAGAGCTCAGGGGTTAGTGTGATGGGCTGGGTGTCCTGAACAGAGCTCAGGGGTTAGTGTGATGGGCTGGGTGTTCTGAACAGAGCTCAGGGGTTAGTGTGATGGGCTGGGTGTTCTGAACAGAGCTCAGGGGTTAGTGTGATGGGCTGGGTGTTCTGAACAGAGCTCAGGGGTTAGTGTGATGGGCTGGGTGTCCTGAACAGAGCTCAGGGGTTAGTGTGATGGGCTGGGTGTTCTGAACAGAGCTCAGGGGTTAGTGTGATGGGCTGGGTGTTCTGAACAGAGCTCAGGGGTTAGTGTGATGGGCTGGGTGTTCTGAACAGAGCTCAGGGGTTAGTGTGATGGGCTGGGTGTTCTGAACAGAGCTCAGGGGTTAGTGTGATGGGCTGGGTGTTCTGAACAGAGCTCAGGGGTTAGTGTGATGGGCTGGGTGTTCTGAACAGAGCTCAGGGGTTAGTGTGATGGGCTGGGTGTTCTGAACAGAGCTCAGGGGTTAGTGTGATGGGCTGGGTGTTCTGAACAGAGCTCAGGGGTTAGTGTGATGGGCTGGGTGTTCTGAACAGAGCTCAGGGGTTAGTGTGATGGGCTGGGTGTTCTGAACAGAGCTCAGGGGTTAGTGTGATGGGCTGGGTGTTCTGAACAGAGCTCAGGGGTTAGTGTGATGGGCTGGGTGTTCTGAACAGAGCTCAGGGGTTAGTGTGATGGGCTGGGTGTTCTGAACAGAGCTCAGGGGTTAGTGTGATGGGCAGGGTGTTCTGAACAGAGCTCAGGGTTAGTGTGATGGGCTGGGTGTTCTGAACAGAGCTCAGGGGTTAGTGTGATGGGCTGGGTGTTCTGAACAGAGCTCAGGGGTTAGTGTGATGGGCTGGAAGATCAGCAGGTGTTCCATTTTAAACTCACAGGTAAACAGACTGGAGACACGTTTTCTGATGCACAAAGCTTTTTATAGAAAACACTTCTGATATTAGCCGGAGTATCAGTCTGCCTCTCGTTTAGTCATCTAGTTGCTGTTGTTGTTGGGCAAGGAAAAGATGGTAGCATTGATGAGTGAAGAATAGTAATCTACTTAGTGCCCAACCTATATACTGTAGTCTCTTGTTGCCTCCACTGCAGTACTTCTCGGTTATATGAGCCAATGTGTTTTATTTAATGAATTACACTGAGTGTGTTTTAATGTCAATGTTTTCCACAGCACTATGCAAACAGTGTGTCAGATTAGACAATGGTGTTACTGTCCTGGTCTGGCGATGGGCCTGATTTACAGGCCTCTACTGGTAGCTTCAGCAACATTTCTCTTACCGTGGGATAGATGTCAATAGTCTCCCTTCATCTGTACGGATCTGACCCGGTCAGATCGGAATCCTGCACAAGATCACTGACAGGAAGAAAGATGGTGGATGCCTCATGGAATACTCATGCACCTGTCTGGTGCTCTCACATCGGTGTAGATAAAGGAGAGGAGACAAGGAGAGGAAGCTTCTAGACTATTGAAATGAAGGAGAGGAGATGAGGAAGCTACTAGACTAATGAGATGAAGGAGAGGAAACAAGGAGAGGAAGCTACTAGCCTATTGAGATGACGAGGAGAGGAAGCTACTAGACTATTGAGATGAAGGAGAGGAGATGATGAGAGGAAGCTATTAGTATAGTGAGATGAAGGAGAGGAGATGAGGAAGCTATTAGTCTATTGGATGAAGGAGAGGAAACTACTAGACTATTGAGATGAAGGAGAGGAGATGAAGAGAGGAAGCTACTAGACTATTGAGATGAAGGAGAGGAGATGAGGAGAGGAAGCTACTAGACTATTGAGATGAAGGAGAGGAGATGAGGAGAGGAAACTACTAGACTATTGAGATGAAGGAGAGGAGATGAGGAGAGGAAACTACTAGACTATTGAGATGAAGGAGAGGAGATGAGGAGAGGAAACTACTAGACTATTGAGATGAAGGAGAGGAGATGAGGAGAGGAAGCTACTAGACTATTGAGATGAAGGAGAGGAGATGAGGAGAGGAAGCTACTAGACTATTGAGATGAAGGAGAGGAGATGAGGAGAGGAAGCTACCTGACTATTGAGATGAAGGAGAGGAGATGAGGAGAGGAAGCTACCTGACTATTGAGATGAAGGAGAGGAGATGAGGAGAGGAAACTACTAGACTATTGAGATGAAGGAGAGGAGATGAGGAGAGGAAGCTACTAGACTATTGAGATGAAGGAGAGGAGATGAGGAGAGGAAACTACTAGACTATTGAGATGAAGGAGAGGAGATGAGGAGAGGAAGCAACCTGACTATTGAGATGCAGCCCATGTCATCTGACCCGTGGGAGATGTGCAGCAGGGAGCTTTCAGGGTCAGCAGACACGGCAGGCAGACGGTGAAGTGGACGGCCAGTTCAAGTGCACTTCATTCAGTCACTCATCTGATTACCTCCCTAATGACAGCTACCATTTTAAGCGTCGCTGCTGAAGAGCTGTGTTCATCCTGTCTGAGTCTGTTACTAAGATGAAGACTGGAGCTTCGTTACTGACCGGATCCATCTTTCATTCATAACAGTCTGAAGAGTTAATTTATCCCTACAGTCCCCGATTGGGGAAAGCATCAACGTAGGGTCCTGGTTTACTTGTGTAGGCCCACATTATGAGGCCCGGTTTTAATGTTCTGTTGCTCAAGTCCATTTTGTACTCTGAACAGAACGCACAGATGGTCTGTAAAGGTTTTCGGAGAGATACGGTCGCTGCAGACTCTTTCCTTTCAAAGGCATCGTTCACCCAACTGAACTATCCCTGTAACCTAACAGTGGTCTTTCTGTAACAGAACTCA
>NW_027010575.1:7500-30501 GCF_036934945.1 Oncorhynchus masou masou | reverse complement strand
TTGGAATGTCCACAGTGCAAGGTGTTCTAAAACTACAGGCCACTAAATACCCTGGTTTAAATGAAGATTTACAAACTACAGGCCACTAAATACCCTGGTTTAAATGAAGATATGGATTTACAAACTACAGGCCACTAAATACCCTGGTTTAAATGAAGATTTACCAACTACAGGCCACTAAATGCCCTGGTTTAAATGAAGATTTACAAACTACAGGCCACTAAATACCCTGGTTTAAATGAAGATATGGATTTACAAACTACTTTACAAACACCCCTACTCAGCCGCAATCCCAATAACTAAAAAACCCCACTACGAAATACAACAACATAAACCCATGTCACACCCTGGCCTGACCAACTAATTAATAACAAAAACACAAAATACTAAGACCAAGGCGTGACAGGTAAAGACAGAGACGCAGTTACACTTGACATGTGGACTGACGATTAAAAATAGAAAATATAGGCACGGTGGCCTTTTGGTTTCTCACCCCTTCTAAAAACAGAAATAAATCATTCTAAATAACAAACTATTTACCACAGTGTGAAATAGTGATAGACACCTCTATATAAAGTATGTTTCTGAAACATGAAGTCCTTCTTTGCTGATGTGAAGACGACACTGAATGAAAGAGTCCAGTGAGGATATGGAGGGGGAAAAGGATGTCTGTCTGTTGCCAGTTTGTCTTGTTTGTCAAGTTTACCAGCGTTTGTCCTGCCAGCTCCTCTCTTTTCCTCGTCCTCCTGGTTTTTGACTCTTGCCTGTGCTGACCCTGTACCCACCCGAATAACCACTCTGCCTGTCCCTGACCCTGTACCCACCCGAATAACCACTCTGCCTGTCCCTGACCCTGTACCCACCCGACTAACCACTCTGCCTGACCCTGACCCTGTACCCACCCGACTAACCACACTGCCTGTCCCTGACCCTGTACCCACCCGAATAACCACTCTGCCTGTCCCTGACCCTGTACCCACCCGACTAACCACTCTGCCTGTCCCTGACCCTGTACCCACCCGACTAACCACTCTGTCTGACCCTGACCCTGTACCCAGCCGACTAACCACTCTGCCTGTCCCTGACCCTGTACCCACCCGACTAACCACTCTGCCTGTCCCAGACCCTGTACCCTCCCGACTAACCACTCTGCCTGACCCTGTACCCACCCGACTAACCACTCTGCCTGTCCCTGACCCTGTACCCACCCGACTAACCACTCTGCCTGTCCCTGACCCTGTACCCACCCGACTAACCACTCTGCCTGTCCCTGACCCTGTACCCACCCGACTAACCACTCTGCCTGACCCTGTACCCACCCGACTAACCACTCTGCCTGTCCCTGACCCTGTACCCACCCGACTAACCACTCTGCCTGTCACTGACCCTGTACCCACCCGACTAACCACTCCGCCTGTCCCTGACCCTGTACCCACCCGACTAACCACTCTGCCTGTCCCTGACCCTGTACCCACCCGACTAACCACTCTGCCTTTCCCTGACCCTGTACCCACCCGACTAACCACTCTGCCTGTCCCTGACCCTGTACCCACCCGACTAACCACTCTGCCTGTCCCTGACCCTGTACCCACCCGACTAACCACTCTGCCTGTCCCTGACCCTGTACCCACCCGACTAACCACTCTGCCTGTCCCTGACCCTGTACCCACCCGACTAACCACTCTGCCTGACCCTGTACCCACCCGACTAACACCTCTGCCTTTCCCTGACCCTGTACCCACCCGACTAACCACTCTGCCTGACCCTGTACCCACCCGACTAACCACTTTGCCTGTCCCTGACCCTGTACCCACCCGACTAACCACTCTGCCTGTCCCTGACCCTGTACCCACCCGACTAACCACTTTGCCTGTCCCTGACCCTGTACCCACCCGACTAACCACTATGCCTGTCCCTGACCCTGTACCCACCCGACTAACCACTTTGCCTGTCCCTGACCCTGTACCCACCCGAATAACCACTCTGCCTGTCCCTGACCCTGTACCCACCCGACTAACCACTCTGCCTGTCCCTGACCCTGTAACACCCGACTAACCACTCTGCCTGACCCTGACCCTGTACCCAGCCGACTAACCACTCTGCCTGACCCTGTACCCACCCGACTAACCACTCTGCCTGTCCCTGACCCTGTACCCACCCGTCTAACCACTCTGCCTGTCCCTGACCCTGTACCCACCCGACTTACCACTCTGCCTGACCCTGTACCCACCCGACTAACCACTCTGCCTGTCCCTGACCCTGTACCCACCCGACTAACCACTCTGCTTGTCCCTGACGCTGTACCCACCCGACTAACCACTCTGCCTGTCCCTGACCCTGTACCCACCCGACTAACCACTCTGCCTGACCCTGTACCCACCCGACTAACCACTCTGCCTGTCCCTGACCCTGTACCCACCCGACTAACCACTCTGCCTGTCCCTGACCCTGTACCCACCCGACTAACCACTCTGCCTGTCCCTGACCCTGTACCCACCCGACTAACCACTCTGCCTGACCCTGTACCCACCCGACTAACCACTCTGCCTGTCCCTGACCCTGTACCCACCCGACTAACCACTCTGCCTGTCCCTGACCCTGTACCCACCCGACTAACCACTCTGCATGTCCCTGACCCTGTACCCACCCGACTAACCACTCTGCCTGTCCCTGACCCTGTACCCACCCGACTAACCACTCTGCCTTTCCCTGACCCTGTACCCACCCGACTAACCACTCTGCCTGTCCCTGACCCTGTACCCACCCGACTAACCACTCTGCCTGTCCCTGACCCTGTACCCACCCGACTAACCACTCTGCCTGTCCCTGACCCTGTACCCACCCGACTAACCACTCTGCCTGTCCCTGACCCTGTACCCACCCGACTCACCACTCTGCCTGACCCTGTACCCACCCGACTAACACCTCTGCCTTTCCCTGACCCTGTACCCACCCGACTAACCACTCTGCCTGACCCTGTACCCACCCGACTAACCACTCTGCCTGTCCCTGACCCTGTACCCACCTGACTAACCACTCTGCCTGTCCCTGACCCTGTACCCACCCGACTAACCACTCTGCCTGTCCCTGACCCTGTAACAACCCGACTAACCACTCCGCCTGTCCCTGACCCTGTACCCACCCGACTAACCACTCTGCCTGTCCCTGACCCTGTACCCACCCGACTAACCACTCTGCCTGTCCCTGTACCCACCCGACTAACCACTCTGCCTGTCCTTGACCCTGAGCCTAGCTGCCGTCCTGTACATTTGCTCCTACTCTGGATAATCAACCCCTCCCTGCCTTGACCTGTCGTTTGTTTGCCCCTCTTGTTACAATAAACACAGTTACCTCACACAGTCTGCACTTGGGTCTTACCTTGATACCGGATAGTTCAGCGAGGATATTTAGGGGAAAAAAGTTTCCCACATTTTCAAGACCTGAGCTACTTATTTTATTTATGAAATGTACTAGTTTATTCAGGCAATTTAATATATTTATTTATGCTTGGCCTATTTCAAAGGCTATTTTGCAGCATAAAGCTATATTTGTCAGCATAAAGCTGAGTGACTCACTCATTCATGGCTTTGGATCAAAATAAATAAGTACCAACATCCTTCTGGAAAGTTTCTAATAAAGTTTTGACCAGGTTAATCTGATCATGTTGTGTGTGTTATATTATTTGTAACATTGTAGGGTACAATGAGGAATGTAAATTAAATAAATCCTATTTATAATCAATAATCAGATTTTTTGTACAATTTTATTTAATATTTTTAAGACAATACAAAACATACACATACAAACAACAAGTACATCACACCTGCCCAGACACACCTGCCCAGACACACCTGCCCAGACCCACCTGCCCAGACACACCTGCCCAGACACACCTGCCCAGACACACCTGCCCAGACACACCTGCCCAGACCCACCTGCCCAGACACACCTGCCCAGACACACCTGCCCAGACACACCTGCCCAGACCCACCTGCCCAGACCCACCTGCCCAGACACACCTGCCCAGACACACCTGCCCAGACACACCTGCCCAGACACACCTGCCCAGACCCACCTGCCTAGACCCACCTGCCCAGACCCACCTGCCCAGACACACCTGCCCAGACACACCTGCCCAGACCCACCTGCCCAGACCCACCTGCCCAGACCCACCTTCCCAGACCCACCTGCTCACACCCCCGTCCCCAGCGCCCCCATCACTCTCCGCCACATGGCCTCAAACTGCACCATGTTATTTCTCTCCATCGCCCACACACACTTTCTCTCTGTCGCCCCACACACACTTTCTCTCCGTCGCCCACACACACTTTCTCTCCGTCGACACACACACTTTCTCTCCGTCGCCCACACACACTTTCTCTCCGTCGACACACACACTCTCTCCGTCGCCCCACACACACTTTCTCTCCGTCGCCCACACACACTTTCTCTCCGTCGACACACACACTTCTCTCCGTCGCCCACACACACTTTCTCTCCGTCGACACACATACTTTCTCTCCATCGCCCCACACACTTTCTCTCCGTCGCCACACACACACTTTCTCTCCGTCGCCCCACACACTTTCTCTCCGTCGCCCACACACACTTTCTCTCCGTCGCCCACACACACTTTCTCCGTCGCCCACACACACTTTCTCTCCGTCGCCCACACACTTTCTCTCCGTCTCCCCACACACTTTCTCTCCGTCGCCCACACACACTTTCTCTCCGTCGCCCACACACTCTCTCCGTCGCCCACACACTTTCTCTCCGTCGCCCACACACACTTTCTCTCCGTCGCCACACACACTTTCTCTCCGTCGCCCACACTACTTTCTCCCCACACTCACTTCTCTCCGTCGCCACACACACATTCTCTCCGTCGCCACACACACTTTCTCTCCGTCGCCCACACACACTTTCTCTCCGTCGCCCACACACACTTTCTCTCAACGTCGCCCACACACACTTTCTCTCCGTCGCCCACACACTCTCTCCATCGCCCACACACTTTCTCTCCGTCGCCCACACACACTTTCTCTCCGTCGCCACACACACTCTCTCCGTCGCCCACACACTTTCTCTTCGTCGCCCACACTCACTTTCTCTCCGTCGCCCACACACACTTTCTCTCCGTCGCCACACATACTTTCTCTTCGTCGCCCACACTCACTTTCTCTCCGTCGCCCACACACACTTTCTCTCCGTCGCCCACACATACTTTCTCTCCGTCGCCCCACACACACTTTCTCTCCGTCGCCACACACACTTTCTCTCCGTCGCCCACACACACTTTCTCTCCGTCGCCCACACACACTTTCTCTCCGTCACCCACACACACTTTCTCTCCGTCGCCCACACTCACTTTCTCTCCGTCGCCCACACACACTTTCTCTCCGTCGCCCACACACACTTTCTCTCCGCCGCCACACATTACTTTCTCTTCGCCGCCCACACTCACTTTCTCTCCGTCGCCCACACACACTTTCTCTCCGTCACCCACACACACTTTCTCTCCGTCGCCCACACTCACTTTCTCTCCGTCGCCCACACACACTTTCTCTCCGTCGCCCACACACTTTCTCTCCGTCTCCCCACACACACTTTCTCTCACGTCGCCCACACACACTTTCTCTCCGTCGCCACACACACTCTCTCCGTCGCCCACACACTTTCTCTTCGTCGCCCACACTCACTTTCTCTCCGTCGCCCACACACACTTTCTCTCCGTCGCCCCACACACTTTCTCTCCGTCGCCCACACACACTTTCTCTCCGTCGACACACACACTTTCTCTCCGTCGCCCACACACACTTTCTCTCCGTCGACACACATACTTTCTCTCCATCGCCCCACACACACTTTCTCTCCGTCGCCCACACACACTTTCTCTCCGTCGCCCACACACACTTTCTCCCGTCGCCCACACACACTTTCTCTCCGTCGCCCACACACACTTTCTCTCCGTCGCCCACACACTTTCTCTCCGTCGCCCCACACACACTTTCTCTCCGTCGCCCACACACACTTTCTCTCCGTCGCCCACACACTCTCTCCGTCGCCCACACACTTTCTCTCCGTCGCCCACACACACTTTCTCTCCGTTGCCACACACACTCTCTCCGTCGCCCACACACTTTCTCTTCGTCGCCCACACTCACTTTCTCTCCGTCGCCCACACACACATTCTCTCCGTCGCCACACACACTTTCTCTCCGTCGCCCACACACACTTTCTCTCCGTCGCCCACACACACTTTCTCTCCGTCGCCCACACACACTTTCTCTCCGTCGCCCACACACACTTTCTCTCCGTCGCCCACACACTCCCTCTCCATCGCCCACACACTTTCTCTCCGTCGCCCACACACACTTTCTCTCCGTCGCCACACACACTCTCTCCGTCGCCCACACACTTTCTCTTCGTCGCCCACACTCACTTTCTCTCCGCCGCCCACACACTTTCTCTCCGTCGCCACACATACTTTCGTCGCCCACACTCACTTTCTCTCCGTCGCCCACACACACTTTCTCTCCGTCGCCCACACATACTTTCTCTCCGTCGCCCCACACACACTTTCTCTCCGTCCGCCACACACACTTTCTCTCCGTCGCCCACACACACTTTCTCTCCGTCGCCCACACACACTTTCTCTCCGTCACCCACACACACTTTCTCCGTCGCCCACACTCACTTTCTCTCCGTCGCCCACACACACTTTCTCTCCGTCGCCCACACACACTTTCTCTCCGTCGCCACACATACTTTCTCTTCGTCGCCCACACTCACTTTCTCTCCGTCGCCCACACACACTTTCTCTCCGTCACCCACACACACTTTCTCTCCGTCGCCCACACTCACTTTCTCTCCGTCGCCCACACACACTTTCTCTCCGTCGCCCACACACTTTCTCTCCGTCTCCCCACACACACTTTCTCTCCGTCGCCCACACACACTTTCTCTCCGTCGCCACACACACTCTCTCCGTCGCCCACACACTTTCTCTCGTCGCCCACACCTACTTTCTCTCCGTCGCCCACACACACTTTCCGTCGCCCCCACACTTTCTCTCCGTCGCCCTTTTTAAATGTTGTCACCCTCTCCGTCGCCCACACACACTTTCTCTCCGTTTCGCCCACACACACTTTCTCTCCGTCGCCCACACACACTTTCTCCGTCGCCCACACACACTTTCTCCGTCGCTCACACACACTTCTCTCTTGTCGACACACACACACTTTTTTAACATTTAAAAAATAAAGGCTGACATTGGTTGTTTTTTTCAGTTTTTTAAGTTTACATTTTTTTTTAGTGATTGAAGAGAAAAGTATTGTTCAACCCAAAATGCATTTCATCCTTGCTAGCAGCGATGGTCTTAAAGACTGTATGCAGACATATGGTTTAAAAGTGCATTTCCATTGTAATACATCTGACAGACACATTTCTAGCACCTCCTATTACGTTGGTGTTTTCTAACATTCCCAGAAGGTGAGGATTATTATAACCTAATGAAAAATGTATTTACTGCAAACCTAAGACCTACGGGTTTAACCTTATGAATGAATGATTACATTGAAGATAGAAGCCACCTCTTAATGAGTTCCGAGAGCCGATCTCAACAAGATAATATGAATTGACTGAGCCTGATTGTTTTTCTAACTACAAACGCTATGCTATTGTTTCTTTCTCCTGCATCAATTTGTTTGTCTGCATGGCACATCCACTCTTCTTTACAAGGCAAAAGTATCCTATTTTTCTGAAAATTGTCATCCCAAGTTCTCTCCTCACCCCGGGACCACACGCCAGATGATTTGTGTTTTTGCGCTTTTGTGTAGGACTCTAGAGACTGAAACATTCACATCTCCGTTAATTTGCCAAAAAGGATAGTCTAATAGCTCGGCTCGGTGTAAAAAAATCCCAATTTGTGCCACAGTTTAGACTACTGATAGATGCTGCGGTCAGTAAATATTGAGTCCTTTTAAAGTGTAGCCTAATGGCCAAAAAGGCCAACCTTGCAATGTATTGAATGCTTAATCTATATTTCCTTTTATCCATAATGAAAATGTAACAGTGTGTGCTCTAGGGAAATGGCATTTAGATGGAATTTGTATTTGTGGTCCTAAGTAACCGGACCTTTTCTGGGACACCATTATTTTTCTCTTACTGAGATTTACTCCTGTACTCCAGATCTGCTAGAATCATGAATATTCATGTGCTGCTGTAGGCCCCTCCTTTGTTGGGGACAGAAGCACTAGATCATCAGATTCTAGTAGGGTGAGGCCGGGGGCTGTAGACTGTTCCAGTAAGCTTCAAGTAAATTCTCTCTCTCAAATCCACAGGCCTTGGCCACAGAACACTACAGAACACTACAGACAGAAACACTACAGACAGAACACTACAGACAGAACACCAGACAGAACACTACAGACAGAACCCTACAGACAGAACACTACAGACAGAACACTACAGACAGAACACTACAGACATAACCCTACAGACAGAACACTACAGACAGAACACTGGGGCGAAGACATAACCCTACAGACAGAACACTACAGACAGAACACTAGAGACAGAACACTACAGACAGAACACTACAGACAGAACACTACAGACAGAACCCTACAGACAGAACACTACAGACATAACCCTACAGACAGAATCCTACAGACAGAACCCTACGCAGACAGAACACTACAGACATAACACTACAGACATAATCACTACAGACAGAACACTCCAGACAGAACACTACAGACAGAACACTACAGACAGAACACTACAGACAGAACACTCCAGACAGAACACTCCAGACAGAACACTACAGACAGAACACTACAGACAGAACACTACAGACAGAACACCCAGACAGAACACTACAGACAGAACACTACAGACAGAACACTCCAGACAGAACACTACAGACATAACACTACAGACAGAACACTACAGACATAATCCTACAGACAGAACACTACAGACAGAACACCAGACAGAACACTACAGACAGAATCACTACAGACAGAACACTACAGACATAACACTACAGACAGAATCCTACAGACAGAACACTACAGACAGAACACTACAGACAGAACACTACAGACATAACCCTACAGACAGAACACTACAGACAGAACACTACAGACAGAACACTACAGACAGGAACACAGACAGAACACTACAGACAGAACACTACAGACAGAACACCACAGAACACTACAGACAGAACACTACAGACAGAACACTACAGACATAACCCTACAGACAGAACACTACAGACAGAAACCTACAGACAGAACACTACAGACAGAACACTACAGACAGAACACTACAGACAGAACACTACAGACAGAACACTACAGACAGAACACTACAGACAGAACACTACAGACAGAACACTACAGACAGAACACTACAGACAGAACACTACAGACAACAGTAGCAACAGGTCATGGAGGTGAAGGTTTTTCATAATTTGTAGTATCGCTGTCATGTGAAAGTCCTGAGATAAGGGGATATCTACAGTTTGAAGGATAAAAAACACCACACTGCAATGTTATACTGTTGAACTGAGAACAGCTTGGTTGATGACATCAGTGGATGTACAAGAAGGAAACAAGATCTGTCTCCTGTCTGTTTCAATTGCTCTGTTAAAATTGCATCATGGATTTAATTTGACTGTTGAAACAAATTCCAACACTCGCCTTAATCAGTAACACGTGAAATGTTCAACATTAACTGTGCTTGAAACGAGTTGTACTTTCCACCACTGTACATTCGCACATCAAGAGCAAGCTCCCAATGAGACCCCTATTGGCCCATTGAGCTCTTGTCATGGTAGTGCACTTTATAGGGAATGGGGTACCATTTGAGATGGACTCAGGGGCAAGGGGTGTCCCTTCACTGCTGTAAATGTCAGGGCCTTGGTCCTTGGCTAGAATAAGTTGGTTGGCTGGCTTGGTTTTGCAGTAAATAGCTCAGGAATAGACTCCTGTGGATCGTGGTTTATATATGTGTGTCTCTCTGTTTACAGCTGTTCTATACAGTCTGTACTGTTTCACTGTATAACCCATCAGCTCTCTGAATTAAGTTTTCATGCCTCTGCTGTTTCACTGTATAATCAGCCAAGTCTCCAGAGCTGTAAACCCATCTAGTTTTCTGCATATACGTGGTCTCTCCGTGTCTGTTAGGCACACAACAGTCCCTCCTCACCATTAAACCATCTGAAAGGAGTCATTACTCATCTTTAGAGAAACAACAACGCCGGTGGTACACCAGGGTTCAACAAGGCCTGAGAGATAAGAGAGTGTCCTCACCAACAGGGGAAACGGGAGTCCTATAGCCGTATGGATGGACTCATAGCTCTGACGTGTAACCGTTGTCTCTCTCTGTAACATGGGCAGCACCAGCACAATCACAAAAAGTCCAGTCCACTCCACCTCACCCCAAGAATGAGCATTAGAACCAAAGGGCAGCCAAGGTGAGTCTTAATGGAAAGGCAACTCTCAGAGACAATGAGACAATCTGCTACCAGTTGTGGCTAAATTAATTCCCATCACAACGGAAAAAAAATCAATACTCTTTGTAAGCTATTTCCTCCTACACAGTCATTTGTTTCTCCAACAGAAAGCTGTCACTTCCTGTTGGAAATTCTCCTCGGATAGGGAACAAATAGCACCCTATTTCATTTACATTGGTCAAACATAGTGCACAATCTAGGGAATAGGGTGCCATTTAGGTTGTACCCCGGGGTGTACAAAACACACTCCTGCTCTTAAAATCCACGGATGCTCCTTCCGACACTAGATAGTAGCTGGCACTGTGTTGTGAGTTGTATGTAATCAGTGAATGATAGCTTTTCACCTATCCAGGCTGAAAGGAGGTAGAGAGATAGATTGTTGTCCTCAAACAATACTGTCAACCAGATTGGGTTTTTCCACCTCTCACGTACTGTGGGGCAGTTTAATGCACATTATTAGATACGAGACAAGCAATGCCGGATGAAGAGCCTGAAAGGGGTTGATAGGTTGGTAGACCCATTGCCGGGTCTTGTAAATCACCGAAAGCCATGTCTTCTACACATTGGCCCTGGGCTTGACATTGTGAGAGGGGGAGAGCAGACGGTTGATATTTACGACTGCACCACTTTCTCTATCTCTTGTGAGAGAGTTTGTCAGACTGAGAGCTAGAACTGTTAACTATATTGCAGATGGTTAGGTGACTTCTCGCTGAGTGGCTGAACCAACACATACCCATCCAGGCTTTGATTGAAGGCAAACATCTTACTGAAATGCCGCTTAGAGACGGACTCTAACCTGAAGCTTATAAGAAATCCCGCTATGCCCTCAGACGCAGCCATCAAACAGGCAAATCGTACTCACACCGTCTCCGATGCTCGTCGGATGTGGCAGGGCTGGCAAACTATTACAGACTACAAGGGGAAGCACAGCCGAGAGCTGCCCAGTGACACGAGCCTACCAGACAAACTAAATTACTTCTATGCTCGCTTTTTGGCAAGTAACACTGAAACATGCATCAGCTGTTCCAGATGACAGTGTGATTACGCTCTCCGCAGCCGATGTGAGTAAGACCTTTAAACAAGTCAACCTTCACAAGGCTGCTGGTCCTGACGGATTACCAGGATGTGTACTCCGAGCATGCGCTGACCAACTGGCAAGTGTCTTCACTGACATTTTCAACCTCTCCCTGTCTGAGTCTGTAATACCAACGTGTTTCAAGTAGACCACCATAGTTCCTGTGCCCAAGAACACGAAGATGGCATGCCTAAATGACTACCGACCTCTGGCACTCACATCCATAGACATGAAATGCTTTGAAAGGCTGGTCATGGCTCACATCAACACCATTATCCCAGAAAACCTAAACCCACTCCAATTTGGTGTCCACAACACCAACAAACTAACATGCATGTCCAAGCACACCAAGACAGTCATGAAGCGGCACGACAAAACCTATTCCCCATCAGGAGACTGAAAAGATTAGGCATGGGTCCCCAGATCCTCAAATGATTTTACAGCTGCACCATCGAGAGCATCCTGATGGGTTGCATCACTGCCTGGTACGGCAACGGTGCAGCCTCCGACCGCAAGGCTCTACAGAGGGTAGTGCGATGGCCCAATACATTACTGGGGCCAAGCCTCCTGCCATCCAGGACCTCCATACCAGGCGGTGTCAGAGGAAGGCCATAAGAATTGTCAAAAACTCCAGCCACCCTAGTCATAGATTGTTCTCTCTGTACTGCACGGAAAGCGGTACTGGAGCACCAAGTCCAAGAGGTTTCTAAACAGCTTCTACCTCCAAGAAATAAGCTTCCGGAACAGCGAATCAAAGGGCAACCCAGACAATTTGCATACCCCCACCCCCCTTCTACGCTGCTGCTACTCTCTCTGTAACGGTACTCCCTGTATATAGCCACACTATTGTTATTTACTATTGTTATTTACTAATGTTATTTACTGTTGCTCTTTAATTATTTGTTATTCATATCTCTTTTTGGTATTTTTCTTAAAACTGCATTGTTGGTTTTATGGGCTCGTAAGTAAGCATTTCACTGTGAACTTTGTGTTCCTTTGTCGAGGCACATGCTCTACTCATTAAAATATATATATCTTATAGCATAGCAAAAGCTCAGGTTGCCCAGCCCGGCGGAGATACAATCTTCAGCAAAATCATTCGCAAGGAGATTCCTGCAAAAATACCTGTACCTTTTGTACACTTGTTGTCTTGTTGACAAATAACATTTTATTTGATGTTTACCTACAATAGTAGGGATATGTTTAGTTCCTCCTCCAGGACAATAATGGCTAGCCTGCTGTGAAACAATTGGTTACCCATTCTGTTCACTGGGATGATAGTGATATCGTGTCTGATCTCATAATGTAAAGTATGTGTAGAGGTGTAATTTAGAGCCAAACTGTTGATTGTTAATCTGAGTGTATCCTGCTATTGACACACATGTTGAATAATGCAACAGAACATAACAACAGTAATCAATGAGGCAGTCTAGACAGCACAGCTGAGCGCAGGTAGAGAGGACAGAACAAGTGTCTGGTGGTTGTGGCTGTGCTCCGCCTACTTATGTTAATTAGCTCAATATATGCATATACACCCATCGTATTTATGTGCAAATGAGGCACATGTCTCTATTTTCTTAATTTTAACACAAAATGTAAAAATAAATACATGATACCAGTAGAAAATGTATATATGAGGGTATTATAAGAAGAAAATAAGAAAAAGGTACATACTGTTCATGAAGGTGTGTTTAATGGTTACCCAGTCTGTTCATGAAGGTGTGTTTAATGGTAACCCAGTCTGTTCATGAAGGTGTGTTTAATGGCTACCCAGTCTGTTCATGAAGGTGTGTTTCATGGTTACCCAGTCTGTTCATGAAGGTGTGTTTAATGGCTACCCAGTCTGTTCATGAAGGTGTGTTTAATGGTTACCCAGTCTGTTCATGAAGGTGTGTTTAATGGTTACCCAGTCTGTTCATGAAGGTGTGTTTAATGGCTACCCAGTCTGTTCATGAAGGTGTGTTTTAATGGCTACCCAGTCTGTTCATGAAGGTGTGTTTAATGGTTGCCCAGTCTGTTCATGAAGGTGTGTTTAATGGCTACCCAGTCTGTTCATGAAGGTGTGTTTAATGGCTACCCAGTCTGTTCATGAAGGTGTGTTTACTGGTAACCCAGTCTGTTCATGAAGGTGTGTTTAATGGTTACCCAGTCTGTTCATGAAGGTGTGTTTAATGGTTACCCAGTCTGTTCATGAAGGTGTGTTTAATGGCTACCCAGTCTGTTCATGAAGGTGTTTAATGGTTACCCAGTTTTCATGAAGGTGTTTAATGGTTACCCAGTCTGTTCATGAAGGTGTGTTTCATGGCTACAGTCTGTTCATGAAGGTGTGTTTAATGGTTACCCAGTCTGTTCATGAAAGGTGTGTTTTAATGGTTACCCAGTCTGTTCATGAAGGGGTGTTTAATGTACAGTCTGTTCATGAAGGTGTGTTTAATGGTTACCCAGTCTGTTCATGAAGTTGTGTTTAATGGCTACCCAGTCTGTTCATGAAGGTGTGTTTAATGGTTACCCAGTCTGTTCATGAAGGTTTTGTTTAATGGTAACCCAGTCTGTTCATGAAGGTGTGTTTAATGGTTACCCAGTCTGTTCATGAAGGTGTGTTTAATGGTTACCCAGTCTGTTCATGAAGGTGTGTTTAATGGTAACCCAGTCTGTTCATGAAGGTGTGTTTTATGGCTACCCAGTCTGTTCATGAAGGTGTGTTTACTGGTTACCCAGTCTGTTCATGAAGGTGTGTTTAATGGCTACCCAGTCTGTTCATGAAGGTGTGTTTAATGGTTACCCAGTCTGTTCATGAAGGTGTGTTTAATGGCTACCCAGTCTGTTCATGATGAAGGTGTGTTTAATGGCTACCCAGTCTGTTCATGAAGGTGTGTTTACTGGTACAGTCTGTTCAGTCTGTTCATGAAGGTGTGTTTAATGGCTACCAGTCTGTTCATGAAGGTGTGTTTAATGGCTAATCCCAGTCTGTTCATGAAGGTGTGTTTAATGGTAACCCAGTCTGTTCATGAAGGTGTGTTTAATGGCTACCCAGTCTGTTCATGAAGGTGTGTTTAATGGTAACCCAGTCTGTTCATGAAGGTGTGTTTAATGGCTACCCAGTCTGTTCATGAAGGTGTGTTTAATGGTACCCAGTCTGTTCATGAAGGTGTGTTTAATGGTTACCCAGTCTGTTCATGAAGGTGTGTTTAATGGTTACCCAGTCTGTTCATGAAGGTGTGTTTAATGGTAACCCAGTCTGTTCATGAAGGTGTGTTTAATGGTAACCCAGTCTGTTCATGAAGGTGTGTTTAATGGCTACTGGTATGAAGGTGTGTTTAATGGTAACCCAGTCTGTTCATGAAGGTGTGTTTAATGGTTACCCAGTCTGTTCATGAAGGTGTGTTTAATGGTTACCCAGTCTGTTCATGAAGGTGTGTTTACTTTACCCAGTCTGTTCATGAAGGTGTGTTTAATGGTTACCCAGTCTGTTCATGAAGGTGTGCTTAATGGTGTCTGTTCATAAGGTGTCTGTTCATTACTGGTACCCAGTCTGTTCATGAAGGTGTGTTTAATGGTTACCCAGTCTGTTCATGAAGGTGTGTTTACTGGCTACCCAGTCTGTTCATGAAGGTGTGTTTAATGGTTACCCAGTCTGTTCATGAAGGTGTGTTTAATGGTCTGTTCATGAAGGTGTGTTTAATGGCTACCCAGTCTGTTCATGAAGGTGTGTTTAATGGTTACCCAGTCTGTTCATGAAGGTGTGTTTACTGGTAACCCAGTCTGTTCATGAAGGTGTGTTTAATGGTAACCCAGTCTGTTCATGAAGGTGTGTTTAATGGTAACCCAGTCTGTTCATGAAGGTGTGTTTAATGGTTACCCAGTCTGTTCACTACCCAGTCCGTTCATGAAGGTGTGTTTAATGGTTACCCAGTCTGTTCATGAAGGTGTGTTTAATGGCTACCCAGTCTGTTCATGAAGGTGTGTTTAATGGTAACCCAGTCTGTTCATGAAGGTGTGTTTAATGATTACCCAGTCTGTTCATGAAGGTGTGTTTCATGGTTACCCAGTCTGTTCATGAAGGTGTGTTTAATGGTAACCCAGTCTGTTCATGAAGGTGAAGTCTGTGTGTTTTAATGGCTACCCAGTCTGTTCATGAAGGTGTGTTTAATGGTTACCCAGTCTGTTCATGAAGGTGTGTTTAATGGCTAAAGGTGTTTTAATGGTTACCCAGTCTGTTCATGAAGGTGTGTTTAATGGTAACCCAGTCTGTTCATGAAGGTGTGTTTAATGGTTACCCAGTCTGTTCATGAAGGTGTGTTTAATGGCTACCCAGTCTGTTCATGAAGGTGTGTTTAATGGCTACCCAGTCTGTTCATGGTGTGTTTAATGGTTACCCAGTCTGTTCATGAAGGTGTGTTTAATGGCTACCCAGTCTGTTCATGAAGGTGTGTTTAATGGTTACCCAGTCTGTTCATGAAGGTGTGTTTAATGGTTACCCAGTCTGTTCACGAAGGTGTGTTTAATGGTTACCCAGTCTGTTCATGAAGGTGTGTTTAATGGTTACCCAGTCTGTTCATGAAGGTGTGTTTAATGGTTACCCAGTCTGTTCATGAAGGTGTGTTTAATGGCTACCCAGTCCGTTCACGAAGGTGTGTTTAATGGCTACCCAGTCTGTTCACGAAGAAACACATTAGAAGGTTTAATTCATTCTAAAACACATTAAGATGTCTTCTCCTTATTTTAAAGGGAAGTTTGGATTTGAGAACCCTTGCCCCCTTTTCACCCAGCGGCATGGTATTGAGTTTCCTTTAATCAGCTTTACCCCCTTTAAATGAGAACCAAATGTCACCAATTTTGTCAGGGAGAAAAAATAACTGCAGTTGTAAATGTCACAAGACCTAAAAATCAACAGTAATGTGAGGTACAGACACTCTCCGCATTGATTAACTCCCCCAGCGCATCGCCAGACCAAGCATCTAGGTGTTTGCATGTGTGTGAGGGGAGAGGGGGGAAGGGGGCATGCTTGTGTACGTTTTTGACTGGGCATCATATCACTCCGCTCGGCACCCCCCCCTCTCCTTGTTCCCCCGTGCCAGGCAAATAGATCCAATTTGGCAATTGGCAGGTAATGAGAAGCTTTGATTAGCGAGTGACATCAATCAGACGCAGAGTCAGGGTGACTGGGACTGGCCCCTCTGTCTGGGATCTACCTGCCATTGTGTCTTTCATCAGAACAGGGAACAGAGCTATCTACCTACCATTGTGTCTTTCATCAGAACAGGGAACAGAGCTATCTGCCTACAATTGTGTGTTTCATCAGAACAGGGAACAGAGCTATCTGCCTACAATTGTGTGTTTCATCAGAACAGGTAACAGAACTATCTACCTACCATTGTGTGTTTCATCAGAACAGGTAACAGAGCTATCTACCTACCATTGTGTCTTTCATCGGAACAGGTAACAGAGCTATCTACCTACCATTGTGTTTTTCATCAGAATATGTAACAGAGCTATCTACCTACCATTGTGTTTTTCATCAGAACATGTAACAGAGCTATCTACCTACCATTGTGTTTTTCATCAGAACATGTAACAGAACTATCTACCTACCATTGTGTTTTTCATCAGAACAGGGAGAGTAGCTATCTACCTACAATTGTGTTTTTCATCAGAACAGGGATCCGAGCTATCAAAGGTATGTAGGGTAGCAGGGTAGGCTAGTAGTTAGAGCGTTGGGCTAGTAACCGGAAGATTGCAAGTTCCACCTTTCCAACAAGGCAGTTTGTCATATTTCTGCCCCGGTCAACTGTAAGTGCTGAAGTGGAAACGTCTAGGAGCAACAACAGCTCAGCCGCGATGTGGTAGGCCACAACAACAGCTCAGCCGCGATGTGGTAGGCCACAACAACAGCTCAGCCGCGATGTGGTAGGCCACACAATCTCACAGAACAGAACAGCCAAGTGCTGAAGCTCGTAGCGCGTAAACATTTTCTGTCCTCGGTTGCAACACTTACTACCGATAACTTAAATGGGTTTCCGTGGCAGCGGCAGCACACAAGCCTATGATCACCATGCCAAGCGTCGGTTGGAGTGGTGTAAAGCTCGCCACCATTGGATTCTGGAGCGGTGGAAACACGTTCTCTGGAGTGATGAATTACGCTTCACCATCTGGCAGTCAAAGAATTAATCTTGGTTTTGGCGAATGCCAAGAGAACACTACCTGCCCCAATGCACAGTGCCAACTGTAAAGTTTGGTGGAGGAGAAATAATGGTTTAGGGCTGTTTTTTCTTAGTTCAAGTGAAGGGAAATCATAATTCTACAGCATACAATTACATTCTAAACAATTCTGTTATAGTCAAGTCCCCTGCAGCAATGTTCCAACATCCCTGACCTCAACCCCATCGAACGAACACCTTTGGGATGAATTAGAAAACTGACTGCGAGCCAGGCCTAATCACCCAACATCAGTGCCCGACCTCACTAATACTCTTACTCACGAATGGAAGCAAATCCCCACAGCAATGTTCCATCATCTAGTAGAAAGCCTTCCCAGAAGATTGGAGGCTGTTATAGCAGCAATGTTCCAACTTCTAGTGGAAAGCCTTCCCAGAAAAGTGGAGGCTGTTATAGCAGCAATGTTCCAACATCTAGTGGAAAACCTTCCCAGTAGAGTGGAGGCTGTTATAGCAGCAATGTTCCAACATCTAGTGGAAAGCCTTCCCAGAAGAGTGGAGGCTGTTATAGCAGCAATGTTCCAACATCTAGTGGAAAGCCTTCCCAGAAGAGTGGAGGCTGTTATAGCAGCAATGTTCCAACATCTGGTGGAAAGCCTTCCCAGAAGAGTGGAGGCTGTTATAGCAGCAATGTTCCAACATCTAGTGGAAAGACTTCCCAGAAAGTGGAGGCTGCTATAGCAGCAATGTTCCTTCCCAAAGAGTGGAGGCTCAGCAATGTTCCAACATCTAGTGGAAAGCCTTCCCAGAAGAGTGGAGGCTGTTATATCCAATGTTCCAACATCTAGTGGAAAGCCTTCCCAGAAGAGTGCTGTTATAGCAGCAATGTTCCAACATCTAGTGGAAAGCCTTCCCAGAAGAGTGGAGGCTGTTATAGCAGCAATTTTCCAACATCTAGTGGAAAGCCTTCCCAGTAGAGTGGAGGCTGTTATAGCAGCAATGTTCCAACATCTAGTGGAAACCTTCCCAGAAAAGTGGAGGCTGCTATAGCAGCAATGTTCCAACATCTGGTGGAAAGCCTTCCCAGAAGAGTGGAGGCTGTTATAGCAGCAATTTTCCAACATCTAGTGGGAAGCCTTCCCAGAGGAGTGGAGGCTGCTATAGCAGCAATGTTCCAACATCTGGTGGAAAGCCTTCCCAGAAGAGTGGAGGCTGTTATAGCAGCAAAGGGCGGGACCAAATGCATATTAATTCGACAATGAGATGGTCACATACTTCTGGTCATGTAGTGAATGTCTGGAACAGACCCAAGACAGGATCCTAAAAGCAGGGATAAAGACATGGTACATTTCCCCCCGCTTCTACTGACCTTTAAAAGAGCACTTCAATCCATGTGATTATACGAATGAAATAGGCCCAATCATCTCATGGATATAGTCTTCACATTTTATTAATGGGATACACTATTTCTGTTTTCACATTATTGTTATAACTGCGTATATAATATAGATGTATGCTGCAATTTACTGTTGACCAGGTTTAATGGAAACATAATAAAGGTTGTTACATAGTTAACCCAATTAAAGTCCACTCTTCCTTGTATTCGCTACGTTGGTTTTGACAGAGAGGCACCGTTTACATCTTGTAATTCAGAGCCGTACGGTACATGTTACTTTCAGAACCTGTTCAACCGACCTCACTGTAGATCCGGGCTCTGTTTTTATGGCTGTGAGTAGAAGTCAACTGCAGGTTCACATCCTCTCTCTCTCTCTCTCTCTCTCTCTCTCTCTCTCTCTCTCTCTCTCTCTCTCTCTCTCTCTCTGCCCGCTGTTTATTGTTATTATCCTTCTAAGATGAATCACGTTATTTATCAGAGGTTCTGACTCTCAAATGGCACCCTATTCCCTAGGTAGTGCACTACTTTTTGACCAGGGCCCATAGTGCCTTACATATATAATACACTACGTAAGAAGAAAAAAAAGGATGCTATTTGGGACGTCATACAGAGCTTTCTCAATAGCCCAGACTCATCATCTCGTATAATAACCCAGGCCCCTCTACCTCCACTCCCCATCTACTCTGGCTGGAAGCCAAGATACTGAGCATTTGAAACAATCTGGCATTTTGCTCCATGTAACACATGTCAGGTTTACTTTTGCCGTTGCCTCTCGCTCTTCTCTGATTGGTGCATTCCAAAAAAAAGCAAATCAAATCACCTTTTACTCTCCCCTTTAAGTGCTGGAGAAACACTGGCCACACATTAAATATTGAACAGGAGCAAGTCAATGGGGATTTCAGTCGTACCTCTTGCAGCAGAGAGCAGATGCTATCATACCCTCAGATATAGCCCCCTTAAGCATAACTAAAGTGGATATGCATTTGGATAGTTCTCAGGGTATGTGCCCTGGCCTACCGCCTGTACAGAACTGTGTTGTCTTTTACCTCTTTGGGTTGTTCTATGAATTTAAAATCAATTTCAAGGTGAGGAGGAGGAGTCGGGAGTCGAGGCAGAGGAGTCGAGGCAGAGGAGTCAAGGCAGAGGAGTCGAGGCAGAGGACTCGAGCCAGAGGAGTCGAGGCAGAGGAGTCAGTAGTCAATAAGGAGTAGTCAATGAGGAGTAGTCAATAAGGAGTAGTCAATAAGGAGTAGTCAATGAGGAGTAGTCAAAGAGGAGTAGTCAATGAGGAGTAGTCAATGAGGGAGTAGTCAATGAGGAGTAGTCAATAAGGAGTAGTCAATGAGGAGTAGTCAATAAGGAGTAGTCAATGAGGAGTAGTCAATAAGGAGTAGTCAATAAGGAGTAGTCAATGAGGAGTAGTCAATAAGGAGTAGTCAATGAGGAGTAGTCAAAGAGGAGTAGTCAATGAGGAGTAGTCAAAGAGGAGTAGTCAATGAGGAGTAGTCAATGAGGAGTAGTCAATAAGGAGTAGTCAATGAGGAGTAGTCAATGAGGAGTAGTCAATTAGGAGTAGTCAATGAGGAGTAGTCAAAGAGGAGTAGTCAATGAGGAGTAGTCAATGAGGAGTAGTCAATGAGGAGTAGTCAATGAGGAGTAGTCAAAGAGGAGTAGTCAAAGAGGAGTAGTCAATGAGGAGTAGTCAATGAGGAGTAGTCAATGAGGAGTAGTCAATGAGGAGTAGTCAATGAGGAGTAGTCAATGAGGAGTAGTCAAAGAGGAGTAGTCAAAGAGGAGTAGTCAAAGAGGAGTAGTCAATAAGGAGCAGCCAAGGCAGAGTTCTTTTAATTTATTTAAAAAAAATGTATTCACCTTTGTTTAACTGTCTTTAAGGTTTTATTCCCTTCACAGTTCATGATGTATTTATTGAAGTATTTAATGAATCATCTGATTGTTGGCGTACAGTGGAATAGTGTGCTTTATCCATCACAGGAGCAGACTTTGCCATGCGGTAGAAAATTCCCTCTCCATACTTATTTGACATGCACTTCAAGAACATAATTAGTCTGCTAGTTCTTAAGACGCACTAGCTAATGAATTGATTAAGTAGTTAATTATTAAGCATTGCGATACAGTAAGCTGCTGTTCCTTTGACAACTCTGAAGAAGGGATGGAAAAAGAAAAGGAGGAGAAAGAGAAGAAGGAGGAGGAGGAAGAGGAGGAAGAGGAGGGAGAGGAGGAGGAGGAAGAGGAGGAAGAGGAGGGAGAGGAGGAGGAGGAGGAGGAGGCCGAGGAGGAAGAGCAGGAAGAGGAGGGAGAGGAGGAGGCCGAGGAGGAAGCGGAGGAAGAGGAGGGAGAGGAGGAGGAGGAGGAGGCCGAGGAGGAAGTGGAGGCCGAGGAGGAAGAGGAGGAAGAGGAGGGAGAGGAGGGAGAGGAGGGAGAGGAGGAGGAGGCAGAGGAGGAAGAGGAGGCCGAGGAGGAAGAGGAGGGAGAGGAGTAGGAAGAGGAGGAAGAAGAGAGGGAGAGGAGGAGGAGGAGGAGGCCGAGGAGGAAGTGGAGGCCGAGGAGGAAGAGGAGGAAGAGGAGGGAGAGGAGGGAGAGGAGGCGGAGGAGGCCGAGGAGGAAGAGGAGGCCGAGGAGGAAGAGGAGGGAGAGGAGGAGGCCGAGGAGGAAGAGGAGGGAGAGGAGGAGGCCGAGGAGGAAGAGGAGGGAAAGGAGGAGGAGGATGCCGAGGGGGAAGAGGAGGCTGAGGAGGAAGAGGAGGGAGAGGGAGAAGGAGGAGGCCGAGGAGGAAGAGGAGGAAGAGGAGGGAAAGGAGGAGGAGGAGCCGAGGAGGAAGAGTAGGAAGAGGAGGAGAGGAGGCCAAGGAGGAGGAGGAGGAAGAGGAGGAAGAGGAGGGAGAGATCTAACACCACCGCCCTGTACATTACAGAGAACATCTAACACCACTGTCCTGAACATTACAGAGAACATCTAACACCACTGTCCTGAACATTATAGAGAACATCTAACACCACTGTCCTGAACATTACAGAGAACATCTAACACCACTGTCCTGAACATTATAGAGAACATCTAACACCACTGTCCTGAACATTACAGAGAACATCTAACACCACTGTCCTGAACATTACAGAGAACATCTAACACCACTGTCCTGAACATTACAGAGAACATCTAACACCACTGTCCTGAACATTATAGAGAACATCTAACACCACTGTCCTGAACATTACAGAGAACATCTAACACCACTGTCCTGAACATTACAGAGAACATCTAACACCACTGCCCTGAACATTACAGAGAACATCTAACACCACTGTCCTGAACATTATAGAGAACATCTAACACCACTGTCCTGAACATTACAGAGAACATCTAACACCACTGTCCTGAACATTACAGAGAACATCTAACACCACTGTCCTGTACAGAGAACATCTAACACCACTGTCCTGAACATTACAGAGAACATCTAACACCACTGTCCTGAACATTACAGAGAACATCTAACACCACTGTCCTGAACATTACAGAGAACATCTAACACCACTGTCCTGTACAGAGAACATCTAAAACCACTGTCCTGAACATTACAGAGAACATCTAACACCACTGTCCTGTACAAAGAACATCTAACACCACTGTCTGTCCCACAGCAACCAGACAAACAAAACCACATGTTAGCTCATATTATTTAAAAAAAAAAAAAATTATAATGTTGTTGTTTTTTTAATTGAACCTTTTTTAACTAGGCAGGTCAGTTAAGAACAAATTCTTATTTACAACGACGTCCTACCCCCGCATACTCGGACTGACGCTGGGCCAATTGTGCACCTCTCAATCA
>NW_027010575.1:0-2500 GCF_036934945.1 Oncorhynchus masou masou | reverse complement strand
CATGCTTTGAAAGCACACGAGCAGCAGCAGGCCAGCGCCCCTGAATGGAGGGCAGGGAGGGGCTTCAGTCAACTTCAACAGACATGCTAGAGAGAGAGAAGAACAGGGGCTACACACAGGCCACGTGATGTCACCATAGTAGGGAACAATTGTTAGGCTCTGATAAGAAAGATTAGGAGGGTCATAGAGAGGTAGCAGCAGTGAGACAGGGGATCTGGGGTGTGTACCCAGGGAGAGAGAGAGAGAGAGAGAGAGACAGAAAGAGAGAGACAGAGAGAGAGAGAGAGAGAGACAGAGAGACAGAGGGAGAGAGAGAGAGAGAGACAGAGAGAGAGAGAGAGAGAGAGAGAGAGAGAGAGATACAGAGAGAGAGAGAGAGCGAGAGAGCGAGAGGTAGCACTAGGGACAACGTAGCCTTGGTGTGCACCCTAAGAGAGAGGCAGATTACGGCTGTGTCCCATAAGGGCCTTGGTCATAGTAATCCACTATATAGAGGATAAGGTGCCTTTTGGGACGCAACCTTGGTCGACAGTACAGCTTACCCTGTCCCTGTCCTTTCACTATGAGAGTCTCCCAGATCCCTCCTGGACCTCAGGCAGCTGAACCTCTCTTCTGCCTGGCTCTCCAATCACTGAGAGTCTCCCAGAGCCCTCCTGGACCTCAGGCAGTCGAACCTCTCTTATGCCTGGCTCTCCAATCACTGAGAGTCTCCCAGAGCCCTCCTGGACCTCAGGCAGTTGAACCTCTCTTCTGCCTGGCTCTCCAATCACTGAGAGTCTCCCAGAGCCCTCCTGGACCTCAGGCAGTTGAACCTCTCTTCTGCCTGGCTCTCCAATCACTGAGAGTCTCCCAGAGCCCTCCTGGACCTCAGGCAGTTGAACCTCTCTTCTGCCTGGCTCTCCAATCACTGAGAGCCCTCCTGGACCTCAGGCAGTTGAACCTCTCTTCTGCCTGGCTCTCCAATCACTGAGAGTCTCCCAGAGCCCTCCTGGACCTCAGGCAGTCGAACCTCTCTTATGCCTGGCTCTCCAATCACTGAGAGTCTCCCAGAGCCCTCCTGAACCTCAGGCAGCTAAACCTCTCCTCTGCCTCGCTCTCCAATCACTGAGAGTCTCCCAGAGTCCTCCTGGACCTCAGGCAGCTAAGCCTGGCTCTCCAATCACTGAGAGTCTTTCAACAAGCTTCACACTCTGTAATTTCTACAGATAGAGAAATGCATGGCAAATATGACCACTCTAAAATGCTCAGTACTTGCTCTCTCTCTCTCTCTCTCCCTCTCTCTCTCTCTCCCTCTCCCATCCTCTCTCTCTCTCTCGCTCTCTCTCTCTCTCTCTGTCTCTCTCTCTCTCCCTCTGTCTCTCTGTCTCTCTCTCTCTGTCTGTCTGTCTCTCTCTCTCTCTCTCTCTCTGTCTCCCTCTACCTCGGTCTGTCGGTTTCTCTCTCACTCTCTTGCAATTTATTTCAAAGGGTCGTTATTGGCATGTGAAACATATGTTTACATTGCCAAATCAAATGGAATCGACAATAAACAAAAGGGAAATAAACAAGGGAAACATCAGTAAACATTACACTCAAAAAAGTTTTTAAAGAATATAAAAGACATTTCAAGTGTTATATTATTGGCCAATGTGTAGTGTGGTAGCAATGTGCAAGTAGTTGAAGTATGAAATGGGAAATAAATAAACAGGTAAATAAATATAGGTTGTATTTACATTGTTGTTTGTGTTCCACTGGTTGCCCTTTCGTCATGGCAACGGGACACACATCTTGTCGCTGTGACTGCACACTGTGTTATCTCACCCAACAGAAGTGGGAGTTTATCAATGTTTGATTTGTTTTCAAATTCTTTGTGGGTCTGTGTGATCTATTGGGAAAAAAACACCACATAACCAAAAGTATGTGGACACCTGCTCGTCAAACATCTCATTCCAAAATCATGGACATGATTAATATGTCAGGACCTGGCTCCCCAGTGGGTGGGCCTCTGTCGAACATAGCCAATCCATGTCCCTGACTCAAACCAGCGCATGAAGACATATTTGGCATCACAAATAGCCTACTAATCAACACTTCGGAACAAACTTTTTCCATACCTGGTTTAGCATTTAATGGTAAATATCATACTGTTGAAAGGTCTTTTCCTACCGGGCTACCGATGTCATTCCTCTGTGAGCTGCTCCATGCCAAAAAAAAAAACAGTTGAGAGCTACAGATGCCTGTTGATGATATTCAGCTGAAACTAGGCTGTGTGTGTGGCAGAGGGTATGTGAATATATTTCACGTGCTTTGTGATTGTTTAGGATACTTTGTGCATGATTGCTCTATTCTACTACATCATTGATTCGTCATATACCCTCCAGTACACTACTTCGCCCGCCGAAAGAAATATGCCTTGGACCTGCGAATACGCTCCACCACGGACCCTTTGTGTTGTACAGAAAGTACACTCTCCTACATGAGTGGGCTGGTATTACAGTGGTTGTCCTTTTAGAATCACAAA
>NW_027010574.1:0-30509 GCF_036934945.1 Oncorhynchus masou masou | reverse complement strand
AGAGCAGGGGTGTCAAAGTCAAATGGACGGAGGGCCAAATAAAAAATTTAGCTACAAGCCGAGGGCCGGACTGTTCGAATGTTCATTGAAAATTTTTTAAATGACGCATATAGTCTAGTGAACCTAATTGAACCTACTGAAAACCTAACAAATATATTTGGCTCTGATAAAGTTAACTGTGCGTGTGATGATGCTCATTACATGCTCCATTTTCAAGGCTTTACCGCACAACGCTTCCTGGTGTATGATACAATGATAAGCTGTCAGCTCACCTGTCGCGTTTTCCTCTTGCATCTTTTCCCGTATCTTCGCCACCAGTCCGCTCCTGTGTCCACACATCGCAGGTGCTCCGTCGGTTGTCAAACCCACGAGTTTTTCCCAAGGCAGCTCCATCTCATTTACACATCTTGACACCTCTTCATACAAATCATGCCCCGTAGTTGTGCCATGCATAGGACGTAAAGCCAAAAACTCCTCTGTCACGCTTTAGGCTGGAGTCCACTCCGCGGATGAAAATTGACAACTGGGCAATGTCAGAAATGTCGGTGCTCTCATCCACAGCCAAGGAATATGCAATGAAATCTTTTCCCTTTTTCACAAGCTGCTCTTTTAGATTGATGGACAACTGGTCTACTCTCTCGGCAATGGTGTTTCTGCTCAGACTCACATTTAAAAAGAGTTGCCTTTTTTCTGGGCAAACTTCGTCACAAACTTTAATCATGCAGTTTTTGATGAAATCCCCCTCCGTAAATGGCCGGGCTGATTTAGCGATCTCTTCTGCCAAAATAAAACTGGCCTTGACAGCAGCCTGGCCTTGTGATTTGGCTTTTTTGAACAGAGCCTGTCGAGATTTGAGGCCTCGTTTTAATTCCTCTGCCTTTTGTAGCCTTTGTTCCATGTCCATATTCTTGTTTTTGTCCGCGTGTTTCGTTTCATAATGTCGTCTCAGATTATACTCTTTCAGTACCGCCACACTTTCTCCACACAGAAGACACACAGTTTTTCCAGCTACCGTGAACATATACTCCGACTCCCACCTTGTTTGAAACCCCGGTTCTCAGTGTCCACTCCGTCTTGCCATTTTTGATGGGTATCTGAAAGTTAATTTTACTGTGATGCTGACGACTGCTGTGCCAATAAATATTGAAATGAAGAGCCTACTGCTCAAAAGGGGCCACCGTTGCATTGTGGGAAATGTAGTATTGGTGCGTGTAAAAGATCTGCGGGTGCCGTTTGCTGCGGTCTGCGGGCCGGTTCTAATAATAAATCAAGATCATCCCAGGGGCCGTAAAAAACCTTCTCGCGGGCCGGATGTGGCCCGCGGGCCTTGACTCTGACATATGTGGTGTAGAGGCTATACAGCTGACCATCAGTGTAGAGGCTATACAGCCGACCAGTCAACTGGTATTTCCATCAGTGTAGAGGCTATACAGCTGACCATCAGTGTAGAGGCTATACAGCTGACCAGTCAACTGGTATTTCCATCAGTGTAGAGGCTATACAGCCGACCAGTCATCTGGTATTTCCATCAGTGTAGAGGCTATACAGCTGACCAGTCAATTGGTATTTCCATCAGTGTAGAGGCTATATAGCTGACCAGTCATCTGGTATTTCCATCAGTGTAGAGGCTATACAGCTGACCATCAGTGTAGAGGCTATACAGCCGACCAGTCAACTGGTATTTCCATCAGTGTAGAGGCTATACAGCTGACCAGTCATCTGGTATTTCCATCAGTGTCGAGGCTATACAGCTGACCATCAGTGTGGAGGCTATACAGCTGACCATCAGTGTGGAGGCTATACAGCTGACCATCAGTGTCGAGGCTATACAGCTGACCATCAGTGTCGAGGCTATACAGCTGACCATCAGTGTCGAGGCTATACAGCTGACCATCAGTATAGAGGCTATACAGCTGACCATCAGTGTAGAGGCTATACAGCTGACCAGTCTACTGGTATTTCCATCAGTGTAGAGGCTATACAGCTGACCATTAGTGTGGAGGCTATACAGCTGACCAGTCAACTGGTATTTCCATCAGTGTAGAGGCTATACAGCTGACCATCAGTGTGGAGGCTATACAGCTGACCATCAGTGTAGAGGCTGTACAGCTGACCAGTCAACTGGTATTTCCATCAGTGTGGAGGCTATACAGCTGACCATCAGTGTAGAGGCTATACAGCTGACCAGTCTACTGGTATTTCCATCAGTGTAGAGGCTATACAGCTGACCAGTCAACTGGTATTTCAATCAGTGTAGAGGCTATACAGCTGACCATCAGTGTAGAGGCTATACAGCTGACCATCAGTGTAGAGGCTATACAGCTGACCAGTCTACTGGTATTTCCATCAGTGTAGAGGCTATACAGCTGACCAGTCAACTGGTATTTCAATCAGTGTAGAGGCTATACAGCTGACCATCAGTGTAGAGGCTATACAGCTGACCAGTCAACTGGTATTTCCATCAGTGTGGAGGCTATACAGCTGACCATCAGTGTGGAGGCTATACAGCTGACCATCAGTGTAGAGGCTATACAGCTGACCAGTCAACTGGTATTTCCATCAGTGTGGAGGCTATACAGCTGACCATCAGTGTAGAGGCTATACAGCTGACCATCAGTGTCGAGGCTATACAGCTGACCAGTCAACTGGTATTTCCATCAGTGTCGAGACTATACAGCTGACCATCAGTGTAGAGGCTATACAGCTGACCATCAGTGTAGAGGCTATACAGCTGACCATCAGTGTAGAGGCTATACAGCTGACCATCAGTGTAGAGGCTATACAGCTGACCAGTCAACTGGTATTTCCATCAGTGTCGAGGCTATACAGCTGACCATCAGTGTAGAGGCTATACAGCTGACCATCAGTGTAGAGGCTATACAGCTGACCATCAGTATAGAGGCTATACAGCTGACCATCAGTATAGAGGCTATACAGCTGACCAGTCAACTGGTATTTCCATCAGTGTGGAGGCTATACAGCTGACCATCAGTATAGAGGCTATACAGCTGACCAGTCAACTGGTATTTCCATCAGTGTAGAGGCTGTACAGCTGACCAGTCAACTGGTATTTCCATCAGTGTAGAGGCTGTACAGCTGACCAGTCAACTGGTATTTCCATCAGTGTAGAGGCTATACAGCTGACCATCAGTGTCGAGGCTATACAGCTGACCAGTCAACTGGTATTTCCATCAGTGTCGAGGCTATACAGCTGACCATCAGTGTGGAGGCTATACAGCTGACCATCAGTGTCGAGGCTATACAGCTGACCAGTCAACTGGTATTTCCATCAGTGTCGAGGCTATACAGCTGACCATCAGTGTCGAGGCTATACAACTGACCATCAGTGTAGAGGCTATACAACTGACCATCAGTGTAGAGGCTATACAGCTGACCATCAGTGTAGAGGCTATACAGCTGACCAGTCAACTGGTATTTCCATCAGTGTAGAGGCTATACAGCTGACCAGTCAACTGGTATTTCCATCAGTGTAGAGCTTATAAAATGTTTCACAATGGGTTTGTTTCTTCTTCCGGACAATTTGATTTATTGGCTTCTCCATGTTTTTTCTTGGCCAACAGAAACCCTGGCAGGGTGGGTCATGGGGCAGGCACTCACTTTCTCTTTGGGCTGGTTTCCCGGATGTAGATAGACCCATGTTTTAGACTGAAAAGCATGTTGTCTCGGAGTAGGGCTTCATCTGTGTCTGGCCTTCACTGTTACTTTAAGGGACACGGTGACTTTATTAAACAGTCAGTGGAAAGCAGTCTGGTTATATAGAACAACCTATGGACAGTCTGTTTATAGACCAACCTATTGACAGTCTGATTATAGACCAACTAATTGACAGTCAGATTATAGACCAATTTATTGACAGAATGAGTGACAATAGAAGATACTTCTCAAGGGACAATTCTGTCCCCGCCTTCGTCTCAGTTGAAGCTCCTCCCCAAAGTCCAAATGAAACTGAAGTCATATTTTTGAATGAACAATCTGTCAGGATTTCAGCCTTGGCTGGTTGCTTCTACTAGATGTCCTGTCTCCGTTGAGATGTTTTAACTGTCCGTAGTGCGTTGAGTTAGTGCTTTACTGGCCTGTGCCTAGGCATCAAGGATTCAGCACGAGGGGGTTTATAGCTGGGGGCACTGAGGTGCACCTCTGACCATGGGAGAGGGGTTTAAAAAAGGGACTCGTTCATTTCACCTAATTAATGTATAACCTCCATAAAACAGCAATGATTTTTTTCTCTCTCCCATCACCCTCTCTCTCTCTCTCTCTCCCATCCCGATCCCTCTCTCTCTCTCTCCCATCCCGATCCCTCTCTCTCTCTCTCCCATCCCGATCCCTCTCTCTCTCTCTCCCATCCCGATCCCTCTCTCTCTCTCTCCCATCCCCATCCCTCTCTCTCCCCATCCCTCTCTCTCTCCCCATCCCTCTCTCTCTCTCCCATCCCTCTCTCTCTCCCCATCACCCTCTCTCTCTCCCATCCTGATCCCTCTCTCTCTCTCTCCCATCCCGATCCCTCTCTCTCTCTCTCCCATCCCGATCCCTCTCTCTCTCTCTCCCATCCCCATCCCTCTCTCTCCCCATCCCTCTCTCTCTCTCCCATCCCTATCTATCTCTTTCTCCCCATCACCCTCTCTCTCTCCCATCCCTATCTATCTCTCCCCATCACCCTCTCTTTCTCCCCATCACCCTCTCTCTCTCCCCATCACCCTCTCTCTCTCCCATCCCTATCTATCTCTCCCCATCACCCTCTCTCTCTCCCCATCACCCTATCTCTTTCTCCCCATCACCCTCTCTCTCTCCCATCCCTATCTATCTCTCTCTCCCGATCCCTCTCTCTCTCTCCCATCCCTCTCTCTCTCCCATCCCTCTCTCTCTCTCCCCATCACCCTCTCTCTCTCCCATCCCGATCCCTCTCTCTCTCTCTCCCATCCCTATCCCTCTCTCTCTCCCCATCACCCTCTCTCTCTCCCATCCCGATCCCTCTCTCTCTCTCCCATCCCGATCCCTCTCTCTCTCTCTCCCATCCCGATCCCTCTCTCTCTCTCTCCTCCCATCCCGATCCCTCTCTCTCTCTCTCCCATCCCGATCCCTCTCTCTCTCTCTCCCATCCCGATCCCTCTCTCTCTCTCTCTCCCATCCCGATCCCTCTCTCTCTCTCTCCCATCCCGATCCCTCTCTCTCTCTCTCCCATCCCGATCCCTCTCTCTCTCTCCCATCCCGATCCCTCTCTCTCTCTCTCCCCCATCCCGATCCCTCTCTCTCTCTCTCTCTCCCATCCCGATCCCTCTCTCTCTCTCCCATCCCGATCCCTCTCTCTCTCTCTCTCCCATCCCGATCCCTCTCTCTCTCTCTCCCATCCCGATCCCTCTCTCTCTCTCTCTCTCCCATCCCGATCCCTCTCTCTCTCTCCCATCCCGATCCCTCTCTCTCTCTCCCATCCCGATCCCTCTCTCTCTCTCTCCCATCCCGATCCCTCTCTCTCTCTCCCATCCCGATCCCTCTCTCTCTCTCCCATCCCGATCCCTCTCTCTCTCTCTCCCATCCCGATCCCTCTCTCTCTCTCTCCCATCCCTATCTATCTCTCCCATCCCTCTCTATTTCTCTCTCCCGATCCCTCTCTCTCTCTCCCATCCCTCTCTCTCTCTCCCATCCCTCTCTCTTTCTCCCCATCACCCTCTCTCTCTCCCATCCCGATCCCTCTCTCTCTCTCTCCCATCCCTATCCCTCTCTCTCTCCCCATCACCCTCTCTCTCTCCCATCCCGATCCCTCTCTCTCTCTCTCCCATCCCGATCCCTCTCTCTCTCTCTCCCATCCTGATCCCTCTCTCTCTCTCTCCCATCCCTATCCCTCTCTCTCTCCCCATCACCCTCTCTCTCTCCCATCCCGATCCCTCTCTCTCTCTCCCATCCTGATCCCTCTCTCTCTCTCTCCCATCCCGATCCCTCTCTCTCTCTCTCCCATCCCGATCCCTCTCTCTCTCTCCCATCCCGATCCCTCTCTCTCTCTCCCCATCCCGATCCCTCTCTCTCTCTCCCCCATCCCGATCCCTCTCTCTCTCTCTCCCATCCCGATCCCTCTCTCTCTCTCCCCATCCCTATCTATCTCTCCCATCCCTCTCTATCTCTCTCTCCCGATCCCTCTCTCTCTCTCCCATCCCTCTCTCTCTCTCCCATCCCTCTCTCTTTCTCCCCATCACCCTCTCTCTCTCCCATCCCTATCTATCTCTCCCCATCACCCTCTCTCTCTCCCATCCCTATCTATCTCTCCCCATCACCCTCTCTCTCTCCCATCCCTATCTATCTCTCCCCATCACCCTCTCTCTCTCCCATCCCTGTCTCTCTCTCTCTCCCATCCCTCTCTCTCCCATCCCTGTCTCTCCATCTCTCTCCCCATCACCCTCTCTCTCTCCCATCCCTATCTCTCTCTCTCTCCCATCCCTCTCTCTCCCATCCCTGTCTCTCTCTCTCTCCCCATCACCCTCTCTCTCTCCCATCCCTATCCCTCTCTCTCTCTCCCATCCCGATCCCCCTCTCTCTCTCTCCCATCCCTCTCTCTCTCTCCCATCCCTCTCTCTCTCTCCCATCCCTCTCTCTCTCTCCCCATCACCCTCTCTCTCCCCATCCCGATCCCTCTCTCTCTCTCTCCCATCCCTATCCCTCTCTCTCTCCCCATCACCCTCTCTCTCTCCCATCCCGATCCCTCTCTCTCTCTCTCCCATCCCTCTCTCTCTCTCCCATCCCGATCCCTCTCTCTCTCTCTCCCCATCACCCTCTCTTTCTCCCCATCACCCTCTCTCTCTCCCATCCCTCTCTCTCTCTCTCCCATCCCTCTCTCTCTCTCTCTCTCCCCATCACCCTCTCTTTCTCCCCATCACCCTCTCTCTCTCCCATCCCTATCTCTCTCTCTCTCCCCATCACCCTCTCTCTCCCATCCCTCTCTCTCTCTCCCCATCACCCTCTCTCTCTCTCTCCCCATCACCCTCTCTCTCTCCCATCCCTATCTCTCTCTCTCTCCCCATCACCCTATCTCTCTCTCCCCATCACCCTCTCTCTCTCCCATCCCTATCTATCTCTCCCCATCACCCTCTCTCTCTCCCATCCCTATCTCTTTCTCCCCATCACCCTCTCTCTCTCCCATCCCTATCTCTCTCCCCATCACCCTCTCTCTCTCCCATCCCTATCTATCTCTCTCCCCATCACCCTCTCTCTCTCCCATCCCTATCTATCTCTTTCTCCCCATCACCCTCTCTCTCTCCCATCCCTATCTATCTCTTTCTCCCCATCACCCTCTCTCTCTCCCATCCCTATCTATCTCTTTCTCCCCATCACACTCTCTCTCTCCCATCCCTATCTATCTCTTTCTCCCCATCACCCTCTCTCTCTCCCATCCCTATCTATCTCTCTCCCCATCACCCTCTCTCTCTCCCATCCCTATCTATCTCTTTCTCCCCATCACCCTCTCTCTCTCCCATCCCTATCTATCTCTTTCTCCCCATCACCCTCTCTCTCTCCCATCCCTATCTATCTCTTTCTCCCCATCACCCTCTCTCTCTCCCATCCCTATCTATCTCTCCCCATCACCCTCTCTCTCTCCCCATCACCCTCTCTCTCTCCCATCCCTATCTATCTCTCCCCATCACCCTCTCTCTCTCCCATCCCTATCTATCTCTCCCCATCACCCTCTCTCTCTCCCATCCCTATCTATCTCTCCCCATCACCCTCTCTCTCTCCCATCCCTATCTATCTCTCCCCATCACCCTCTCTCTCTCCCATCCCTATCTATCTCTCCCCATCACCCTCTCTCTCTCCCATCCCTATCTCTCTCTCTTTCTCCCCATCACCCTCTCTCTCTCTCCCCATCACCCTCTCTCTCTCCCATCCCTATCTCTCTCTTTCTCCCCATCACCCTCTCTCTCTCCCATCCCTATCTATCTCTTTCTCCCCATCACCCTCTCTCTCTCCCATCCCTATCTATCTCTTTCTCCCCATCACCCTCTCTCTCTCCCATCCCTATCTATCTCTCCCCAATCACCCTCTCTCTCTCCCCCATCTCTCTATTTCTCCCCAGGTACTTGTTGTTCTACAGACAGACACTGGAGAAGTTGGTTTGTAGCGGTGTGCTGAGCCCGGGACAGACTGGTCTGGCTGTAGTATCTGAAGCTATCTCAGGCCTGTGGGATAGCTTCTCTCCAGAGCGCCGGGCAGCCTAATACCAGACCTGTCCCCCCAGCAGAGCACCCTGGGCTGGGAAGGGCCGGCAGAGACACCCCCTAATCCTGTTCCAGACACCCACCTCCACCTCACGCTCCCAGCCCTCCACTCAGGCAAACAGACAGGGAGCCTCTTCTCCTTCTAGCTATGAAGAGGTGGGTACAGCTTTCCTTAATCAATTATTTAATCAATTATAATGAATTATTTTATTGATTACTGGATTTTAATTGATTTGGCCAAGTGGCGCGGCGGTCTAAGGCATTGCATCTCAGTGCTAGAGGCGTCACTACAGACCCTGGTTCGATCCCCAGCCCGTTTTCTTGAAGATCACTCCGAGACCCAAACGCTGCAGCTCTGTCGGCCATTGACTTGTCGTTTCCACCAGCCATCCAAACACCGCTGTCATCAAATGGACTCATGGTAGCTACTAGTTCTGACTGAGCTCAATCGTCATGAAACGCAAATACAGCGATGAGTTTCTCTCTCTTAGTTTCACACAAACGTTGAGAAATAAACGGGAGCGCCCACAAGTGGAAGTGCTTAGTAATGAGTCTCTGAAAACCAACTAATTAATCAAACGACACGTCCTGATCAAACACAGCGTGACGGTAAACCCAGGGAGGTCTTTCAGAGCAGGATGCTTCTGGGAAACAGTGCTTCTGGGAAACAGTGCTTCTGGGAAACAGTGGTTCTGGGAAACAGTGGTTCTGGGAAACTGTCCTTCTGGGAAACTGTCCTTCTGGGAAACAGTCCTTCTGGAAACAGTGATTCGACAGTGGAACAGTGAGTCAGCTAGCAAGGCGTTGTTGTCATTTTCTAACAGGTGATGATCAGCAGACATAAGGGAGTAACTAACTAACCTTCATAGTAGTAGATGTTTCTCTTTCTAACAATCCCCTGACCTTGTACACAGCTAATAGCTAACAATCCCCTGGCCTTGTACACGGCTAATAGCTAACATTCCCCTGGCCTTGTACACAGCTAATAGCTAACAATCCCCTGGCCTTGTACACAGCTAATAGCTAACAATCCCCTGGCCTTGTACACAGCTAATAGCTAACAATCCCCTGGCCTTGTACACAGCTAATAGCTAACAATACCCTGGCCTTGTACACAGCTAATAGCTAACATTCCCCTGGCCTTGTACACAGCTAATAGCTAACAATCCCCTGGCCTTGTACACAGCTAATAGCTAACATTCCCCTGGCCTTGTACACAGCTAATAGCTAACATTCCCCTGGCCTTGTACACAGCTAATAGCTAACAATCCCCTGGCCTTGTACACAGCTAATAGCTAACGTTAGCCAAACAAGCTATCTACTGATAGTACAACACTAACTAACAGTACTGATGAAGATGAAAAATGATCAGGCCTACTGTAAATAACTTACTGTAGAAATGATCAGGCCTACTGTAAATAACTTACTGTAGAAATTACCAGGCCTACTGTAAATAACTTACTGTAGAAATTACCAGGCCTACTGTAAATAACTTACTGTAGAAATTATTTTTTTTTAATTATTTTTTGATGTAATCCCACTCACACAGTTCTAAGTTGTTCATCTACAACAGGAAGTGGCCTCCTGTCTGACTGAGAACCCACTCACACAGTTCTGGGTTGTTCATCTCCCAACAGGAAGTGGCCTCTGCCTGACTGAGAACCCACTCACACAGTTCTGGGTTGTTCATCTCCAACAGGAAGTGGCCTCCTGTCTGACTGAGAACCCACTCACACAGTTCTGGGTTGTTCATCTCCCAACAGGAAGTGGCCTCTGCCTGACTGAGAACCCACTCACACAGTTCTGGGTTGTTCATCTCCAACAGGAAGTGGCCTCCTGTCTGACTGAGAACCCACTTACACAGTTCTGGGTTGTTCATCTCCAACAGGAAGTGGCCTCCTGTCTGACTGAGAACCCACTCGCACAGTTCTGGGTTGTTCATCTCCAACAGGAAGTGGCCTCCTGTCTGCCTGAGGAAGCAGTAGATGTTCTGGTCCAGGTTGGCACCATGTACCCGTGTCAGTCCGGGTTTTCAACGCATCACCTCTGAGTCTAAAACTGAGCCCAGAATAGACGTGCTTGTTGAAAACGTCAACCTGTGGGATTTCATCAATCGGTTTATTCATGTTCAGAATAAAATAAATATTGTATTTTTAACAGCACCAGTTCCAACTTAGACGGATAAAAGAGTGTTTTTAACGAGGCGCAATGCTGCCCTACCAAGCAACAAGGCGGTAACTGCTCGTTTGGTCTAAAATGAGTTCATGTCATGTTTTGCTACATTAAATACCAGTTTAATCATGTGGACAAGTGTCCTGCCTCATATTTTGGTCAGGAGAAAATGAAAATGTTAACAGTAACTGGATGACGATGAAACCGAAGGTAAATTAAAGGCCATTTTTCTCAGTTTCACGCTATGAGAAGTTACTGCCTTTTTGCTTGGTAGGGCAGAATTAAACATGATTAGGTATTTAAATGGATATTTTATGGCATCATTATTCTTTGTTTTTGTCTATATTGCATTTAGACATAAGGGTAAAGAAATTGACCAATATTTACGTATAGTTGCATATTTCCGTGCGCTTGGGTCCCAGGAAAACACCGAATTTCTAATTTGGGTCACAGGCTGAAAAAAGAGCCCCTGGGTCAGGGGTCACACCGTCTCACAGCCTCCTCCACTTCCCTATGGAGAGGTCAGAGGTCACACCGTCTCACAGCCTCCTCCACTTCCCTATGGAGAGGTCAGGGGTCACACCGTCTCACAGCCTCCTCTCCTTCCCTATGGAGAGGTCAGAGGTCACACCGTCTCACAGCCTCCTCTCCTTCCCTATGGAGAGGTCAGAGGTCACACCGTCTCACAGCCTCCTCTCCTTCCCTATGGAGAGGTCAGGGGTCACACCGTCTCACAGCCTCCTCTCCTTCCTATGGAGAGGTCAGAGGTCACACCGTCTCACAGCCTCCTCTCCTTCCCTATGGAGAGGTCAGGGGTCACACGGTCTCACAGCCTCCTCTCCTTCCCTATGGAGAGGTCAGGGGTCACACCGTCTCACAGCCTCCTCTCCTTCCCTATGGAGAGGTCAGAGGTCACACCGTCTCACAGCCTCCTCTCCTTCCCTATGGAGAGGTCAGAGGTCACACCGTCTCACAGCCTCCTCTCCTTCCCTATGGAGAGGTCAGAGGTCATAGTGATAGATGGAAGATAGTGATGGATGGAAGACAGACAGTCAGTCATACCCCTGGAGAAATGGGACAGAGACCCCATAGTGATGGAAGACAGACAGACAGTCATACCCCTGGAGAAATGGGACAGAGACCCCATAGTGATGGAAGACAGACAGTCAGTCATACCCCTGGAGAAATGGGACAGAGACCCCATAGTGATGGAAGACAGACAGACAGTCATACCCCTGGAGAAATGGGACAGAGACCCCATAGTGATGGAAGACAGTCAGTCATACCCCTGGAGAAATGGGACAGAGACCCCATAGTGATGGAAGGCTGACAGTCAGTCATACCCCTGGAGAAATGGGACAGAGACCCCATAGTGATGGAAGACAGTCAGTCATACCCCTGGAGAAATGGGACAGAGACCCCATAGTGATGGAAGACAGTCAGTCAGTCATACCCCTGGAGAAATGGGACAGAGACCCCGTAGTGATGGATGGAAGACAGACAGTCAGTCATACCCCTGGAGAAATGGGACAGAGACCCCATAGTGATGGAAGACAGTCAGTCATACCCCTGGATAAATGGGACAGAGACCCCATAGTGATGGAAGGCAGTCAGTCATACCCCTGGAGAAATGGGACAGAGACCCCATAGTGATGGAAGACAGTCAGTCATACCCCTGGATAAATGGGACAGAGACCCCATAGTGATGGAAGACAGTCAGTCATACCCCTGGAGAAATGGGACAGAGACCCCATAGTGATGGAAGGCAGTCAGTCATACCCCTGGAGAAATGGGACAGAGACCCCATAGTGATGGAAGACAGTCAGTCATACCCCTGGAGAAATGGGACAGAGACCCCATAGTGATGGAAGGCAGTCAGTCATACCCCTGGATAAATGGGACAGAGACCCCATAGTGATGGAAGACAGTCAGCCATACCCCTGGAGAAATGGGACAGAGACCCCATAGTGATGGAAGACAGTCAGTCATACCCCTGGAGAAATGGGACAGAGACCCCATAGTGATGGAAGACAGTCAGTCATACCCCTGGAGAAATGGGACAGAGACCCCATAGTGATGGAAGACAGTCAGTCATACCCTGGAGAAATGGGACAGAGACCCCATAGTGATGGAAGACACCCCATAGTGATGGATGGAAGACAGACAGTCAGTCATACCCCTGGAGAAATGGGACAGAGACCCCATAGTGATGGATGGAAGACAGACAGTCAGTCATACCCCTGGATAAATGGGACAGAGACCCCATAGTGATGGAAGACAGTCAGTCATACCCCTGGAGAAATGGGACAGAGACCCCATAGTGATGGAAGACAGTCAGTCAGTCATACCCCTGGAGAAATGGGACAGAGACCCCATAGTGATGGATGGAAGACAGACAGTCAGTCATACCCCTGGAGAAATGGGACAGAGACCCCATAGTGATGGAAGGCTGACAGACAGTCAGTCATACCCCTGGAGAAATGGGACAGAGACCCCATAGTGATGGAAGACAGTCAGTCATACCCCTGGAGAAATGGGACAGAGACCCCATAGTGATGGAAGACAGACAGTCAGTCATACCCCTGGAGAAATGGGACAGAGACCCCATAGTGATGGATGGAAGACAGACAGTCAGTCATACCCCTGGAGAAATGGGACAGAGACCCCATAGTGATGGATGGAAGACAGACAGTCAGTCATACCCCTGGAGAAATGGGACAGAGACCCCATAGTGATGGATGGAAGACAGACAGTCAGTCATACCCCTGGAGAAATGGGACAGAGACCCCATAGTGATGGATGGAAGACAGACAGTCAGTCATACCCCTGGAGAAATGGGACAGAGACCCCATAGTGATGGATGGAAGACAGACAGTCAGTCATACCCTGGAGAAATGGGACAGAGACCCCATAGTGATGGATGGAAGACAGACAGACAGTCATACCCCTGGAGAAATGGGACAGAGACCCCATAGTGATGGATGGAAGACAGACAGTCAGTCATACCCCTGGAGAAATGGGACAGAGACCCCATAGTGATGGATGGAAGACAGACAGTCAGTCATACCCCTGGAGAAATGGGACAGAGACCCCATAGTGATGGGAGACAGACAGTCAGTCATACCCCTGGAGAAATGGGACAGAGACCCCATAGTGATGGAAGACAGACAGTCAGTCATACCCCTGGAGAAATGGGACAGAGACCCCATAGTGATGGGAGACAGACAGTCAGTCATACCCCTGGAGAAATGGGACAGAGACCCCATAGTGATGGAAGACAGACAGTCAGTCATACCCTGGAGAAATGGGACAGAGACCCCATAGTGATGGAAGACAGACAGTCAGTCATACCCCTGGAGAAATGGGACAGAGACCCCATAGTGATGGATGGAAGACAGACAGACAGTCATACCCCTGGAGAAATGGGACAGAGACCCCATAGTGATGGATGGAAGACAGACAGTCAGTCATACCCCTGGAGAAATGGGACAGAGACCCCATAGTGATGGATGGAAGACAGACAGTCAGTCATACCCCTGGAGAAATGGGACAGAGACCCCATAGTGATGGAAGGCTGACAGTCAGTCATACCCCTGGAGAAATGGGACAGAGACCCCATAGTGATGGATGGAAGACAGACAGTCAGTCATACCCCTGGAGAAATGGGACAGAGACCCCATAGTAATGGATGGAAGACAGACAGTCAGTCATACCCCTGGAGAAATGGGACAGAGACCCCATAGTGATGGATGGAAGACAGACAGTCAGTCATACCCCTGGAGAAATGGGACAGAGACCCCATAGTGATGGAAGACAGACAGTCAGTCATACCCCTGGAGAAATGGGACAGAGACCCCATAGTGATGGATGGAAGACATACAGTCAGTCATACCCCTGGAGAAATGGGACAGAGACCCCACAGTGATGGATGGAAGACAGACAGTCAGTCATACCCTGGAGAAATGGGACAGAGACCCCATAGTGATGGAAGACAGACAGTCAGTCATACCCCTGGAGAAATGGGACAGAGACCCCATAGTGATGGAAGACAGACAGTCAGTCATACCCCCTGGAGAAATGGGACAGAGACCCCATAGTGATGGATGGAAGACAGACAGTCAGTCATACCCCTGGAGAAATGGGACAGAGACCCCATAGTGATGGATGGAAGACAGACAGTCAGTCATACCCCTGGAGAAATGGGACAGAGACCCCATAGTGATGGATGGAAGACAGACAGTCAGTCATACCCCTGGAGAAATGGGACAGAGACCCCATAGTGATGGAAGACAGACAGTCAGTCATACCCCTGGAGAAATGGGACAGAGACCCCATAGTGATGGATGGAAGACAGACAGTCAGTCATACCCTGGAGAAATGGGACAGAGACCCCATAGTGATGGATGGAAGACAGACAGTCAGTCATACCCCTGGAGAAATGGGACAGAGACCCCATAGTGATGGATGGAAGACAGACAGTCAGTCATACCCCTGGAGAAATGGGACAGAGACCCCATAGTGATGGATGGAAGACAGACAGTCAGTCATACCCCTGGAGAAATGGGACAGAGACCCCATAGTGATGGATGGAAGACAGACAGTCAGTCATACCCCTGGAGAAATGGGACAGAGACCCCATAGTGATGGAAGACAGACAGTCAGTCATACCCCTGGAGAAATGGGACAGAGACCCCATAGTGATGGAAGACAGACAGTCAGTCATACCCCTGGAGAAATGGGACAGAGACCCCATAGTGATGGATGGAAGACAGACAGTCAGTCATACCCCTGGAGAAATGGGACAGAGACCCCATAGTGATGGAAGACAGACAGTCAGTCATACCCCTGGAGAAATGGGACAGAGACCCCATAGTGATGGATGGAAGACAGACAGTCAGTCATACCCCTGGAGAAATGGGACAGAGACCCCATAGTGATGGAAGACAGACAGTCAGTCATACCCCTGGAGAAATGGGACAGAGACCCCATAGTGATGGATGGAAGACAAACAGTCAGTCATACTCCTGGAGAAATGGGACAGAGACCCCATAGTGATGGAAGACAGACAGTCAGTCATACCCCTGGAGAAATGGGACAGAGACCCCATAGTGATGGAAGACAGACAGACAGTCATACCCCTGGAGAAATGGGACAGAGACCCCATAGTGATGGATGGAAGACAGACAGTCAGTCATACCCCTGGAGAAATGGGACAGAGACCCCATAGTGATGGATGGAAGACATACAGTCAGTCATACCCCTGGAGAAATGGGACAGAGACCCCACAGTGATGGATGGATGGAAGACAGACAGTCAGTCATACCCCTGGAGAAATGGGACAGAGACCCCATAGTGATGGAAGACAGACAGTCAGTCATACCCCTGGAGAAATGGGACAGAGACCCCATAGTGATGGAAGACAGACAGACAGTCAGTCATACCCCTGGAGAAATGGGACAGAGACCCCATAGTGATGGATGGAAGACAGACAGTCAGTCATACCCCTGGAGAAATGGGACAGAGACCCCATAGTGATGGAAGACAGACAGACAGTCAGTCATACCCCTGGAGAAATGGGACAGAGACCCCATAGTGATGGAAGACAGACAGTCAGTCATACCCCTGGAGAAATGGGACAGAGACCCCATAGTGATGGATGGAAGACAGACAGTCAGTCATACCCCTGGAGAAATGGGACAGAGACCCCATAGTGATGGATGGAAGACAGACAGTCAGTCATACCCTGGAGAAATGGGACAGAGACCCCATAGTGATGGATGGAAGACAGACAGTCAGTCATACCCCTGGAGAAATGGGACAGAGACCCCATAGTGATGGAAGACAGACAGTCAGTTATATCCCTGGAGAAATGGGACAGAGACCACATAGTGATGGATGGAAGACAGACAGTCAGTCATACCCCTGGAGAAATGGGACAGAGACCCCATAGTGATGGAAGGCTGACAGACAGTCAGTCATACCCCTGGAGAAATGGGACAGAGACCCCATAGTGATGGATGGAAGACAGACAGTCAGTCATACCCCTGGAGAAATGGGACAGAGACCCCATAGTGATGGAAGACAGTCAGTCATACCCCTGGAGAAATGGGACAGAGACCCCATAGTGATGGAAGACAGACAGTCATACCCCTGGAGAAATGGGACAGAGACCCCATAGTGATGGAAGACAGACAGTCAGTCATACCCCTGGAGAAATGGGACAGAGACCCCATAGTGATGGAAGACAGACAGACAGTCAGTCATACCCCTGGAGAAATGGGACAGAGACCCCATAGTGATGGAAGGCTGACAGACAGTCAGTCATACCCCTGGAGAAATGGGACAGAGACCCCATAGTGATGGAAGACAGACAGTCAGTCATACCCCTGGAGAAATGGGACAGAGACCCCACAGTGATGGATGGAAGACAGACAGTCAGTCATACCCCTGGAGAAATGGGACAGAGACCCCATAGTGATGGAAGACAGACAGTCAGTCATACCCCTGGAGAAATGGGACAGAGACCCCATAGTGATGGAAGACAGACAGTCAGTCATACCCCTGGAGAAATGGGACAGAGACCCCATAGTGATGGAAGACAGACAGTCAGTCATACCCCTGGAGAAATGGGACAGAGACCCCATAGTGATGGAAGACAGACAGTCAGTCATACCCCTGGAGAAATGGGACAGAGACCCCATAGTGATGGAAGACAGACAGTCAGTCATACCCCTGGAGAAATGGGACAGAGACCCCATAGTGATGGATGGAAGACAGACAGTCAGTCATACCCCTGGAGAAATGGGACAGAGACCCCATAGTGATGGATGGGAGACAAACAGTCATACCCCTGGATAAATGGGACAGAGACCCCAAAGTGATGGATGGAAGACAGTCAGTCATACCCCTGGAGAAATGGGACAGAGACCCCATAGTGATGGATGGAAGACAGACAGTCAGTCATACCCCTGGAGAAATGGGACAGAGACCCCATAGTGATGGAAGACAGTCAGTCATACCCCTGGAGAAATGGGACAGAGACCCCATAGTGATGGAAGGCTGACAGACAGTCAGTCATACCCCTGGAGAAATGGGACAGAGACCCCATAGTGATGGAAGACAGACAGTCAGTCATACCCCTGGAGAAATGGGACAGAGACCCCATAGTGATGGAAGACAGTCAGTCATACCCCTGGAGAAATGGGACAGAGACCCCATAGTGATGGAAGGCTGACAGACAGTCAGTCATACCCCTGGAGAAATGGGACAGAGACCCCATAGTGATGGATGGAAGACAGACAGTCAGTCATACCCCTGGAGAAATGGGACAGAGACCCCATAGTGATGGATGGAAGACAGACAGTCAGTCATACCCCTGGAGAAATGGGACAGAGACCCCATAGTGATGGAAGACAGACAGTCAGTCATACCCCTGGAGAAATGGGACAGAGACCCCATAGTGATGGAAGACAGACAGTCAGTCATACCCCTGGAGAAATGGGACAGAGACCCCATAGTAATGGATGGAAGACAGACAGTCAGTCATACCCCTGGAGAAATGGGACAGAGACCCCATAGTGATGGATGGAAGACAGACAGTCAGTCATACCCCTGGAGAAATGGGACAGAGACCCCATAGTGATGGAAGACAGACAGTCAGTCATACCCCTGGAGAAATGGGACAGAGACCCCATAGTGATGGATGGAAGACATACAGTCAGTCATACCCCTGGAGAAATGGGACAGAGACCCCACAGTGATGGATGGAAGACAGACAGTCAGTCATACCCCTGGAGAAATGGGACAGAGACCCCATAGTGATGGAAGACAGACAGTCAGTCATACCCCTGGAGAAATGGGACAGAGACCCCATAGTGATGGAAGACAGACAGTCAGTCATACCCCTGGAGAAATGGGACAGAGACCCCATAGTGATGGATGGAAGACAGACAGTCAGTCATACCCTGGAGAAATGGGACAGAGACCCCATAGTGATGGATGGAAGACAGACAGTCAGTCATACCCCTGGAGAAATGGGACAGAGACCCCATAGTGATGGATGGAAGACAGACAGTCAGTCATACCCTGGAGAAATGGGACAGAGACCCCATAGTGATGGAAGACAGACAGTCAGTCATACCCCTGGAGAAATGGGACAGAGACCCCATAGTGATGGATGGAAGACAGACAGTCAGTCATACCCCTGGAGAAATGGGACAGAGACCCCATAGTGATGGATGGAAGACAGACAGTCAGTCATACCCCTGGAGAAATGGGACAGAGACCCCATAGTGATGGATGGAAGACAGACAGTCAGTCATACCCCTGGAGAAATGGGACAGAGACCCCATAGTGATGGATGGAAGACAGACAGTCAGTCATACCCCTGGAGAAATGGGACAGAGACCCCATAGTGATGGATGGAAGACAGACAGTCAGTCATACCCCTGGAGAAATGGGACAGAGACCCCATAGTGATGGATGGAAGACAGACAGTCAGTCATACCCCTGGAGAAATGGGACAGAGACCCCATAGTGATGGAAGACAGACAGTCAGTCATACCCCTGGAGAAATGGGACAGAGACCCCATAGTGATGGATGGAAGACAGACAGTCAGTCATACCCCTGGAGAAATGGGACAGAGACCCCATAGTGATGGAAGACAGACAGTCAGTCATACCCCTGGAGAAATGGGACAGAGACCCCATAGTGATGGATGGAAGACAGACAGTCAGTCATACCCCTGGAGAAATGGGACAGAGACCCCATAGTGATGGAAGACAGACAGTCAGTCATACCCCTGGAGAAATGGGACAGAGACCCCATAGTGATGGATGGAAGACATACAGTCAGTCATACCCCTGGAGAAATGGGACAGAGACCCCACAGTGATGGATGGATGGAAGACAGACAGTCAGTCATACCCCTGGAGAAATGGGACAGAGACCCCATAGTGATGGATGGAAGACATACAGTCAGTCATACCCCTGGAGAAATGGGACAGAGACCCCACAGTGATGGATGGAAGACAGACAGTCAGTCATACCCCTGGAGAAATGGGACAGAGACCCCATAGTGATGGAAGACAGACAGTCAGTCATACCCCTGGAGAAATGGGACAGAGACCCCATAGTGATGGAAGACAGACAGACAGTCAGTCATACCCCTGGAGAAATGGGACAGAGACCCCATAGTGATGGATGGAAGACAGACAGTCAGTCATACCCTGGAGAAATGGGACAGAGACCCCATAGTGATGGATGGAAGACAGACAGTCAGTCATACCCCTGGAGAAATGGGACAGAGACCCCATAGTGATGGAAGACAGACAGTCAGTCATACCCCTGGAGAAATGGGACAGAGACCCCATAGTGATGGATGGAAGACAGACAGTCAGTCATACCCTGGAGAAATGGGACAGAGACCCCATAGTGATGGATGGAAGACAGACAGTCAGTCATACCCCTGGAGAAATGGGACAGAGACCCCATAGTGATGGATGGAAGACAGACAGTCAGTCATACCCCTGGAGAAATGGGACAGAGACCCCATAGTGATGGATGGAAGACAGACAGTCAGTCATACCCCTGGAGAAATGGGACAGAGACCCCATAGTGATGGATGGAAGACAGACAGTCAGTCATACCCCTGGAGAAATGGGACAGAGACCCCATAGTGATGGAAGACAGACAGTCAGTCATACCCTGGAGAAATGGGACAGAGACCCCATAGTGATGGAAGACAGACAGACAGTCAGTCATACCCTGGAGAAATGGGACAGAGACCCCATAGTGATGGATGGAAGACAGACAGTCAGTCATACCCCTGGAGAAATGGGACAGAGACCCCATAGTGATGGATGGAAGACAGACAGTCAGTCATACCCCTGGAGAAATGGGACAGAGACCCCATAGTGATGGAAGACAGACAGTCAGTCATACCCCTGGAGAAATGGGACAGAGACCCCATAGTGATGGATGGAAGACAGACAGTCAGTCATACCCCTGGAGAAATGGGACAGAGACCCCATAGTGATGGATGGAAGACAGACAGTCAGTCATACCCCTGGAGAAATGGGACAGAGACCCCATAGTGATGGATGGAAGACAGACAGTCAGTCATACCCCTGGAGAAATGGGACAGAGACCCCATAGTGATGGAAGGCTGACAGTCAGTCTTCCCCCCTAGAGAAATGGGACAGAGACCCCATAGTGATGGATGGAAGACAGACAGTCAGTCATACCCCTGGAGAAATGGGACAGAGACCCCATAGTGATGGATGGAAGACAGACAGTCATACCCCTGGAGAAATGGGACAGAGACCCCATAGTGATGGATGGAAGACAGTCAGTCAGTCATACCCCTGGAGAAATGGGACAGAGACCCCATAGTGATGGAAGGCAGTCAGTCATACCCCTGGAGAAATGGGACAGAGACCCCATAGTGATGGAAGACAGACAGTCAGTCATACCCTGGAGAAATGGGACAGAGACCCCATAGTGATGGATGGAAGACAGACAGTCAGTCATACCCCTGGAGAAATGGGACAGAGACCCCATAGTGATGGATGGAAGACAGACAGTCAGTCATACCCCTGGAGAAATGGGACAGAGACCCCATAGTGATGGAAGACAGACAGTCAGTCATACCCCTGGAGAAATGGGACAGAGACCCCATAGTGATGGAAGACAGTCAGTCATACCCCTGGAGAAATGGGACAGAGACCCCATAGTGATGGATGGAAGACAGATCTACAGCTTGTAGTTTCCTCTTGTTTCAGCCATGTTGTTGCAACCGTTCCAGAATGTTGTTTGTTTGTTTGTTGTCAGGACCTGCTTCAGGATGCCTATGATGTGGTGAAGAAAGAGATGGACTCCACTTCAGACCACAGGTAGATTCACATAGTTCTTTACGCTGATTTAATTACACAGCTGGCAATACAGTACGATGTCATCTGGAATCACCTAGAATGGTGTCCTTCAGGGTCATCACATATCAATCAATCAAATCAAATGTATTTATATAGCCCTTCGTACATCAGCTGATGTCTCAAAGTGCTGTACAGAAACCCAGCCTAAAACCCCCCAAACAGCAAGCAATGCAGGTGTAGAAGCACGGTGGCTAGGAAAAACTCCCTAGAAAGGCCAAAACCTAGGAAGAAACCTAGAGAGGAACCAGGCTATGTGGGGGGGGGGCAGTCCTCTTCTGGCTGTGCCGGGTGGAGATTATAAACCTAGAGAGGAACCAGGCTATGGGGTGGCCAGTCCTCTTCTGGCTGTGCCGGGTAGAGATTATAAACCTAGAGAGGAACCAGGCTATGTGGGGTGGCCAGTCCTCTTCTGGCTGTGCCGGGTAGAGATTAGAAACCTAGAGAGGAACCAGGCTATGTGGGGTGGCCAGTCCTCTTCTGGCTGTGCCGGGTGGAGATTAGAAACCTATAGAGGAACCAGGCTATGTGGGGTGGCCAGTCCTCTTCTGGCTGTGCCGGTGGAGATTAGAAACCTATAGAGGAACCAGGCTATGTGGGGTGGCCAGTCCTCTTCTGGCTGTGCCGGGTGGAGATTATAACAGAACATGGCCAAGATGTTCAAATGTTCATAAATGACCAGCATGGTCGAATAATAATAAGGCAGAACAGTTGAAACTGGAGCAGCAGCACGGCCAGGTGGACTGGGGACAGCAAGGAGTCATCATGTCAGGTAGTCCTGAGGCATGGTCCTAGGGCTCAGGTCCTCCGAGAGAGAGAAAGAAAGAGAGAAAGAGAGAATTAGAGAGAGCACATGTTGGGTGGCCAGTCCTCTTCTGGCTGTGCCGGGTGGAGATTATAACAGAACATGGCCAAGATGTTCAAATGTTCATAAATGACCAGCAGAGAGAGGGCAGGTCTCAGAACAGTGCAGGTCTCAGAACAGGGCAGGTATCAGAACAGGGCAGGTCTCAGAACAGGGCAGGTCTCAGAACAGGGCAGGTATCAGAACAGGGCAGGTATCAGAACAGGGCAGGTATCAGAACAGTGCAGGTCTCAGAACAGGGCAGGTCTCAGAACAGGGCAGGTATCAGAACAGGGCAGGTCTCAGAACAGGGCAGGTCTCAGAACAGTGCAGGTCTCAGAACAGGGCAGGTATCAGAACAGGGCAGGTATCAGAACAGGGCAGGTATCAGAACAGGGCAGGTCTCAGAACAGGGCAGGTCTCAGAACAGGGCAGGTCTCAGAACAGAACAGGTCTCAACATGTTAGTGGTAAGGCAGGGGAGAGCGGGAGGGATGAGGAAAGAGAGAAGAGATAGAGACGAGTAGGGAGAGGAGGGAGAGAGAGGGCAGAGAGAGAAAGAGACAGGGTAGAGGAGAGAGGGGGAGAAGAGAGAGAGAGAGAGACAGGGTAGAGGAGACAGAGAGACAGGGTAGAGGAGAGGAGAGAGAGACAGGGTAGAGGAGAGGAGAGAGAGACAGACAGGGTAGAGGAGAGAAGAGAGAGTAGAGGAGAGAGAGAGAGTAGAGGAGAGAGAGAGAGAGTAGAGGGGAGAGAGAGAGAGTAGAGGAGAGAGAGATGGTAAAGGTGGTGGCTTTGGAGCAGCTCATTAAGAATTCACTTATAATTAGGTCTCCCTCAACAAAGGACTGGGCCCTGACGGGCCCTGGATAACACACACAGACATACACACACTCCCTGTTCACAGAAACCGATGCACTGGCAGGGAACGTGGTTCACAGGAAGTCCCTCTGCCTCCATCTTCCCATTGGAGGAGAAGGTCAGAGGGGAGGGACCTCCTGGCTTTCTCATCCAATGGGATTTAATAAGAAGGCGAGGAGAAAGGACTCAAGGAGTATGTTCTTTGAGATTGTCCCAATGCTCTCTCTCTTAATAATCACCTTCTCTACTCAGTCTCTTTTCCCTGCTCCTCTGTCCTCTGATGGACTGCAGGACTGGTGTTGACTCATTACCAACCACTTGTCTCTGTGTGTCTCCAGTCCTGTCTGCTCCTCTGTCCTCTGATGGACTGGAGGACTGGTGTTGACTCATTACCAACCACTTGTCTCTGTGTGTCTCCAGTCCTGTCTGCTCCTCTGTCCTCTGATGGACTGGAGGACTGGTGTTGACTCATTACCAACCACTTGTCTCTGTGTGTCTCCAGTCCTGTCTGCTCCTCTGTCCTCTGATGGACTGGAGGACTGGTGTTGACTCATTACCAACCACTTGTCTCTGTGTGTCTCCAGTCCTGTCTGCTCCTCTGTCCTCTGATGGACTGGAGGACTGGTGTTGACTCATTACCAACCACTTGTCTCTGTGTGTCTCCAGTCCTGTCTGCTCCTCTGTCCTCTGATGGACTGGAGGACTGGTGTTGACTCATTACCAACCACTTGTCTCTGTGTGTCTCCAGTCCTGTCTGCTCCTCTGTCCTCTGATAGACTGGAGGACTGGTGTTGACTCATTACCAACCACTCCTCTGTCCTCTGATGGACTGGAGGACTGGTGCTGACTCATTACCAACCACTTGTCTCTGTGTGTCTCCAGTCCTGTCTGCTCCTCTGTCCTCTGATGGACTGGAGGACTGGTGTTGACTCATTACCAACCACTTGTCTCTGTGTGTCTCCAGTCCTGTCTGCTCCTCTGTCCTCTGATGGACTGGAGGACTGGTGTTGACTCATTACCAACCACTTGTCTCTGTGTGTCTCCAGTCCTGTCTGCTCCTCTGTCCTCTGATGGACTGCAGGACTGGTGTTGACTCATTACCAACCACTTGTCTCTGTGTGTCTCCAGTCCTGTCTGCTCCTCTGTCCTCTGATGGACTGGAGGACTGGTGTTGACTCATTACCAACCACTTGTCTCTGTGTGTCTCCAGTCCTGTCCTGGCCTCTCCTCAGTGTGGGGACTTTGACAAGTTCCGGGAGATCTATAAGGACATCATGTGTTTCGTCAAGACTCAGATGGTGGAGAAACCAGAATATAACCAGGTATGGTAGGAACCAGAACATAACCAGGTATGGTAGGAACCAGAACATAACCAGGTATGGTAGGAACCAGAACATAGCCAGGTATGGTAGAAACCAGAACATAACCAGGTATGGTAGGAACCAGAACATAACCAGGTATGGTAGGAACCAGAATATAACCAGGTATGGTAGGAACCAGAACATAGCCAGGTATGGTAGAAACCAGAACATAACCAGGTATGGTAGGAACCAGAACATAACCAGGTATGGTAGGAACCAGAACATAACCAGGTATGGTAGGAACCAGAATATAACCAGGTATGGTAGGAACCAGAACATAACCAGGTATGGTAGGAACCAGAACATAACCAGGTATGGTAGGAACCAGAATATAACCAGGTATGGTAGGAACCAGAACATAACCAGAACATAACCAGGTATGGTAGGAACCAGAACATAACCAGGTATGGTCCGTATAGGACCTGTCTGTCTGTCCTCCAGGTAACAGGTTCTCTCTCCCTATAGGACCTGTCTGTCTGTCCTCCAGGTAACAGGTTCTCTCTCCGTATAGGACCTGTCTGTCTGTCCTCCAGGTAACAGGTTCTCTCTCCCTATAGGACCTGTCTGTCTGTCCTCCAGGTAACAGGTTCTCTCTCCCTGTAGGACCTGTCTGTCTGTCCTCCAGGTAACAGGTTCTCTCTCCGTATAGGACCTGTCTGTCTGTCCTCCAGGTAACAGGTTCTCTCTCCGTATAGGACCTGTCTGTCTGCCTGTCTGTCTGTCCTCCAGGTAACAGGTTCTCCCCCTATAGGACCTGTCTGTCTGTCTGTCCTCCAGGTAACAGGTTCTCTCTCCCTATAGGACCTGTCTGTCTGTCTGTCCTCCAGGTAACAGGTTCTCTCTCCCTATAGGACCTGTCTGTCTGTCCTCCAGGTAACAGGTTCTCTCCCCCTATAGGACCTGTCTGTCTGTCTGTCCTCCAGGTAACAGGTTCTCTCTCCCTATAGGACCTGTCTGTCTGTCCTCCAGGTAACAGGTTCTCTCCCTATAGGACCTGTCTATCTGTCCTCCAGGTAACAGGTTCTCTCTCCCTATAGGACCTGTCTGTCTGTCCTCCAGGTAACAGGTTCTCTCCCCTATAGGACCTGTCTGTCTGTCCTCCAGGTAACAGGTTCTCTCTCCCTATAGGACCTGTCTGTCTGTCCTCCAGGTAACAGGTTCTCTCTCCGTATAGGACCTGTCTGTCTGTCTGTCCTCCAGATAACAGGTTCTCTCTCCCTATAGGACCTGTCTGTCTGTCCTCCAGGTAACAGGTTCTCTCTCCGTATAGGACCTGTCTGTCTGTCCTCCAGATAACAGGTTCTCTCTCCCTATAGGACCTGTCTGTCCTCCAGGTAACAGGTTCTCTCTCCGTATAGGACCTGTCTGTCTGTCTGTCCTCCAGGTAACAGGTTCTCTCTCCCTATAGGACCTGTCTGTCTGTCCTCCAGGTAACAGGTTCTCTCTCCGTATAGGACCTGTCTGTCTGTCCTCCAGGTAACAGGTTCTCTCTCCGTATAGGACCTGTCTGTCTGTCCTCCAGGTAACAGGTTCTCTCTCCCTATAGGACCTGTCTGTCTGTCTGTCTGTCTGTCCTCCAGGTAACAGGTTCTCTCTCCCTATAGGACCTGTCTGTCTGTCCTCCAGGTAACAGGTTCTCTCTCCGTGTAGGACCTGTCTGTCTGTCCTCCAGGTAACAGGTTCTCTCTCCCTATAGGACCTGTCTGTCTGTCCTCCAGGTAACAGGTTCTCTCTCCGTATAGGACCTGTCTGTCTGTCCTCCAAGTAACAGGTTCTCTCTCCGTATAGGACCTGTCTGTCTGTCCTCCAGGTAACAGGTTCTCTCCCCTATAGGACCTGTCTGTCTGTCCTCCAGGTAACAGGTTCTCTCTCCGTATAGGACCTGTCTGTCTGTCTGTCCTCCAGGTAACAGGTTCTCTCCCCCTCTATAGGACCTGTCTGTCTGTCCTCCAGGTAACAGGTTCTCTCCCCCTATAGGACCTGTCTGTCTGTCTGTCCTCCAGGTAACAGGTTCTCTCTCCCTATAGGACCTGTCTGTCTGTCCTCCAGGTAACAGGTTCTCTCTCCGTATAGGACCTGTCTGTCTGTCTGTCTGTCCTCCAGGTAACAGGTTCTCTCTCCCTATAGGACCTGTCTGTCTGTCCTCCAGGTAACAGGTTCTCTCTCCCTATAGGACCTGTCTGTCTGTCCTCCAGGTAACAGGTTCTCTCTCCCTATAGGACCTGTCTGTCTGTCCTCCAGGTAACAGGTTCTCTCTCCCTGTAGGACCTGTCTGTCTGTCTGTCCTCCAGGTAACAGGTTCTCTCCCCCTGTAGGACCTGTCTGTCTGTCTGTCCTCCAGGTAACAGGTTCTCTCCCCCTATAGGACCTGTCTGTCTGTCCTCCAGGTAACAGGTTCTCTCTCCGTATAGGACCTGTCTGTCTGTCCTCCAGGTAACAGGTTCTCTCTCCCTATAGGACCTGTCTGTCTGTCCTCCAGGTAACAGGTTCTCTCTCCCTATAGGACCTGTCTGTCTGTCTTCCAGATAACAGGTTCTCTCTCCCTATAGGACCTGTCTGTCCTCCAGGTAACAGGTTCTCTCCGTATAGGACCTGTCTGTCTGTCCTCCAGGTAACAGGTTCTCTCTCCCTGTAGGACCTGTCTGTCTGTCCTCCAGGTAACAGGTTCTCTCTCCGTATAGGACCTGTCTGTCTGTCCTCCAGGTAACAGGTTCTCTCTCCGTATAGGACCTGTCTGTCTGTCTGTCCTCCAGGTAACAGGTTCTCTCTCCCTATAGGACCTGTCTGTCTGTCCTCCAGGTAACAGGTTCTCTCTCCCTATAGGACCTGTCTGTCTGTCTGTCCTCCAGGTAACAGGTTCTCTCTCCCTGTCTGTCTGTCTGTCTGTCCTCCAGATAACAGGTTCTCTCTCTGTACCTGTCTGTCTGTCTGTCTGTCCTCCAGATAACAGGTTCTCTCTCCCTATAGGACCTGTCTGTCTGTCCTCCAGGTAACAGGTTCTCTCCCTATAGGACCTGTCTGTCTGTCCTCCAGGTAACAGGTTCTCTCTCCGTATAGGACCTGTCTGTCTGTCTGTCCTCCCTCCAGGTAACAGGTTCTCTCCCTATAGGACCTGTCTGTCTGTCTGTCCTCCAGGTAACAGGTTCTCTCTCCCTATAGGACCTGTCTGTCTGTCCTCCAGGTAACAGGTTCTCTCTCCGTATAGGACCTGTCTGTCTGTCCTCCAGGTAACAGGTTCTCTCTCCGTATAGGACCTGTCTGTCTGTCTGTCCTCCAGGTAACAGGTTCTCTCTCCCTATAGGACCTGTCTGTCTGTCCTCCAGGTAACAGGTTCTCTCTCCCTGTAGGACGTGTGTCTGTCTGTCTGTCTGTCCTCCAGGTAACAGGTTCTCTCTCCGTATAGGACCTGTCTGTCTGTCTGTCCTCCAGGTAACAGGTTCTCTCTCCGTATAGGACCTGTCTGTCTGTCCTCCAGGTAACAGGTTCTCCCTGTAGGACGTGTGTCTGTCCTCCAGGTAACAGGTTCTCTCTCCCTATAGGACCTGTCTGTCTGTCCTCCAGGTAACAGGTTCTCTCCCTGTAGGACGTGTGTCTGTCCTCCAGGTAACAGGTTCTCTCTCCCTATAGGACCTGTCTGTCTGTCCTCCAGGTAACAGGTTCTCTCCCGTGATAGGACCTGTCTGTCTGTCCTCCAGGTAACAGGTTCTCTCTCCGTATAGGACCTGTCTGTCTGTCCTCCAGGTAACAGGTTCTCTCTCCCTATAGGACCTGTCTGTCTGTCCTCCAGGTAACAGGTTCTCTCTCCGTATAGGACCTGTCTGTCTGTCCTCCAGGTAACAGGTTCTCTCTCCCTATAGGACCTGTCTGTCTGTCTGTCCTCCAGGTAACAGGTTCTCTCCCCTATAGGACCTGTCTGTCTGTCCTCCAGGTAACAGGTTCTCTCTCCGTATAGGACCTGTCTGTCTGTCCTCCAGGTAACAGGTTCTCTCTCCGTATAGGACCTGTCTGTCTGTCCTCCAGGTAACAGGTTCTCTCCCCCTATAGGACCTGTCTGTCTGTCCTCCAGGTAACAGGTTCTCTCCCCCTGTAGGACGTGTGTCTGTCTGTCTGTCTGTCCTCCAGGTAACAGGTTCTCTCTCCCTGTAGGACGTGTGTCTGTCTGCTACGAGGGACCACGAGGAGATCTTTCTCCAGTGCTCCGAGTCCTTCGACAGTGAGGACATGTGAATCACAGGAGGCTGCTGGCGGGGAGGACGGCTCATAGAAATGTCCAGAAACGAAGCAAACACCGGAAACCATGGAAACCATGTGTGATGTATTTAATACTTCTCCAGTCATTACCCACAAGCCTGTTCTCCCTCAATTAACCTGTTCACCAACTTCCTGTTTTCTGGGACCAATCAGAATGTGTTTGATATATTTAATACCGTTCCACTGATTCAGCTCCAGTCATTACCCACAAGCCTTTTCTCCCCACTAACCTGTTAACCAACTTCCTGTCATGTGCAGACACCTATTAGTTGAACAAGTGTTTGTTCCTGGTGACATGATTGTGTTTGCTTTGTTATGGACTTGATAAATGATCACGTTTGGGGGATTTGTTTTTATAAATGTTCAGCTTTTCTACCTGTTTATTGTTACAGACGTGTTATAATCTGGTTAGAGTAACATGTGTTATAATCTGTGTTATAATCTGTTATAATCTGTTAGAGTAACATGTTATAATCTGGTTAAAGTAACATGTTATAATCTGGTTAGAGTAACGTGTTATAATCTGGTTAGAGTAACATGTTATAATCTGGTTAGAGTAACATGTTATAATCTGGTTAGAGTAACATGTGTTATAATCTGGTTAGAGTAACGTGTTATAAACTGGTTAGAGTAACATGTTATAATCTGGTTAGAGTAACATGTTATAATCTGGTTAGAGTAACATGTGTTTTATAATCTAGTTAGAGTAACATGTTATAATCTGGTTAGAGTAACATGTTATAATCTAGTAGAGTAACATGTTATAATCTGGTTAGAGTAACATGTTATAATCTGGTTAGAGTAACATGTTATAATCTGGTTAGAGTAACATGTGTTATAATCTGGTTAGAGTAACATGTTATAACGCTTAGAGTAACATGTGTTATAATCTGGTTAGAGTAACGTGTTATAATCTGGTTAGAGTAACGTGTTATAATCTGGTTAGAGTAACATGTGTTATAATCTGGTTAGAGTAACATGTTATAATCTGGTTAGAGTAACATGTGTTATAATCTGGTTAGAGTAACGTGTTATAATCTGGTTAGAGTAACGTGTTATAAACTGGTTAGAGTAACGTGTTATAATCTGGTTAGAGTAACGTGTTATAATCTGGTTAGAGTAACGTGTTATAATCTGGTTAGAGTAACGTGTTATAATCTGGTTAGAGTAACATGTTATAATCTGGTTAGAGTAACATGTTATAATCTGGTTAGAGTAGCATGTGTTATAATCTGACATTCATGTTTTTATGTGATGTGTTATAAACTGGTTCAGAGGCAAATCATTCATCAGTTTGTATTTGATGATCATTGTTCAGCCTTTTTAATCCATGAAGAATCAGCATTTCGTCCAGCCAGTCTTTCTCTGTGTATTAAACCTCAGGGAGGGATGGTGGTCTCACAGTGTCCAGCAGCGGTGCCCAAACTAAGGGTCGCGACCCCATGTGGGGACGCCTGATGTGAAACGAGGTTGCAAACGAGAATTTCCAAAAATCCTGAAAATAAAATTTAAAAAATAAAACACATTTTTTTAAATATCGCCTTTGTATCTTTGTAATGTGGTTAACCTTAAAAATGTAAATGAACATGATTAAATTCTAAAAAGATCAAATTCAACCAGAGTGGCCCTTAATTCGTGGGGGAAAAGGCTTTTCTGAATGATTCTAGTGTTGCCTTTCGAGCTGCTATGCAATACCCATAAAACCTAGCGGTCAAACAGGGAAATGGTTCCAATCGTTTTTCCACCATTCATCTTTATGGAACCCCTGGTCTTCAGGCTTCTGAGCCTCCTGGTCACTGGTTGCATTCTAGAAATACAGATCACGTGTGTCAGTGTCTGGATGAGTCTGTCTGTCTGGCTGGCTCCAGCCCCAG